>NC_064638.1:341982725-342282725 GCF_023864345.2 Schistocerca serialis cubense
TGGAACTTCAGTTCACCTTGCAGTTCCCTAATTATGGAGCTCCTTTCATGTTGTTTTGGCACTTACAGGGTTCACGAGTATGACATTCAGTTCTGCAGTGATTTCTGCAACTGTGCTTATTTTTTGTCACAATCCTATTCAATGACTGTATGTTCATGATCACTCAACACACACTTTCATCTGTGTTATGACTTAGAGGGTGATGTTTTTCCACTTTCCCTGTAGGCGGTATAAATCATTTATATTATGCCTCTTGAAACTCTGAACACTTCAGCTACATTGGTTCTGGAGCATCCATCATACAAGTACCAACAATTTGCCAATGTTTAAATTCACTTAACTCCAGCAAAATGTACTCAAAACCGTACAGAACACAGTTCTGATCACAGCTGATGCTTGCAATGTATTGCACAGGTGTCGTACTTACTAATCTACAGTAGCATAACCTACAGGTAAGGCTAGCATCTGCATGATGTATGTTCAAGTTGCATATTTCAACTGTGTTTCCATATTTTGATCCAATCCCTGTACAATTATCTTTACTCTTGCTGGTGATCATATGAATTTCCCATTTTCATTTATAACGAATTCTAATTTCTAAGAAATTAGAATTCGTTATAAATGAAAATTCTAATTTCTTCCACACTGTTTAGTGCCCGAAAACCTCAAACCACACACACACACACTAATTTCTTCATTTTTGGAAGAAAGCATAAGTCACCACCCCTCTTCCGTCTGCAAGAAGGGTGGCAGAAGTTATCAGCATAACTACTGTTCATTACCTGTTGTACAGTCTTAGAACATATACTGAATTGAAATATAAGTATTTGTATCCACTGAAATTTATCTAAGAGGTGATAAGATTCTAAACTTGATATGACTGATTCAGTGTGTTAAGGTACATATCATGCTCCAACAGCTATGTTTGATGGGAAGTACACAAAAGTCACTGTACCTCAAATGCTTGATAGACACCATATACAATCAAAAATTTTTTGAAGGTCTGAAAATGATTACTGTGACATCTAAGTGATAAACATGTTAGGACACAGAACCATCAACAAGATCACTGCCCTATCACAGCAAGAGCAACTGTACCTATGCCAGATCAGTTCTCTATGCTAAATGCATTATGTATACACTGCAAGAATAAAAGTATTCATAGTAAGTGATGGGAGTGAAGTGATTATTTACCATCGTTATTACAACACCCACTCCCCACTACCTATAAACATATTTCTTTCGTGTGTGCAAGTACATTGTTTCATATTATTAATATGAATTTGGATACCACCTTTCTGATTTAATAGTCTGAAATTACAACCTCAACCACTGAGTAGGTATGGGAATCAGGGAGAAAAGAAGAGATCATTTGAAGGAACACATCCTGAGGTATCAACAGATCATTAACTTGGTAGTGGAGGGACATGTTGGCAAAAAAGTGACAGATGGAGTTCAATACAGGACTAGAGTAAATAGTGTTCATGGATGTAATATACATTGCAATAATTATGTGTGGTCGAATATGCTTGTTCGAGACAGAGTAGTGTGGAGAGCTGCATCAAAAATCTGGTTTTGGACTGGTGATCACAACAATATAATAACAATGTTAGATTAACACTGAAAAATGAAACAAAGTTTGATAGTTGCAAAGAATTTTGAAAGGATGTGTTACTTGTTGAAAGAGTAATTATTTGTTTAAATTTTTGTGAGAGTAACAGTGCTGCATGTGCTGTACTTAAGTTTTCCATCATATTACATATCTGTAGTGTGTTCCTTTTTGAGTTGTAATTATAGAAAACTGTATTTCACACCTTTTCACTCCACTCTCACTCCTACTTATTGTCAGAAAATTTCATATACAGGAACAAGGTTTAGTAGAAAATATATGTTGCCATGCTCATTGAAAAGAAACTATGTTATTGTCACTGCTCACTCATTTATTAATTTGTGTTTGTATCTTTGTATAATTCATCCAATATTTTGCAAATAGTGTTTTGTTTCTCTCAGGATGTTAAAAGTTAGACAATTTTAGTAAAGTATTGTTCATATACTTACTCTTATTATGTAACATTTGTGATTAAAGTGGTTGATGGTTGTTGTTGTTGTTGTTGTTGTTGCGGTCTTCAGTCCTGAGACTGGTTTGATGCAGCTCTCCATGCTACTCTAGCCTGTGCAAGCTTCTTCGTCTCCCAGTATCTATTGCAACCTACATCCTTCTCAATCTGCTTAATGTATTCATCTCTTGGTCTCCCTCTTCGATGTTTATCCTCCACACTGCCCTCCAATACTAAATTGGTGATCCCTTGATGCCTTAGAACATGTCCTACCAACCAATCCCTTCTTCTAGTCAAGTTGAGCCACAAAGTTGATGGTAGGGTTACTAAAACCTACTATTGTCAACATCCACTAACCAAACATATTCAGTAATGTCACTGAGGTCATCACAAGTGTACCATTTTCCATGGAAGTTAAATGATATTTAGTGCAGGAATGGTTCCATTTGCTCTATAATACATTTTTAGTGAAAATATGACATGGAATATGGGAAGAAATTTCAGTTTGAAGGGATAGGTGGAAGAAAGAGTTAAACCATGAGATCTTGTTTTAAAGTATTGCATATTACATCTTCAGTCCAAAGAAAAAAATTATGTAGTACTTTCTAGTAACACATGTGAAAGTATTTGTTATAAGCACATGCTGTATTCAAAAACAGGTTAAGTGATCAGTGTAATAGTTTCTAAATTCAAACTTAGCACTTTCTTCCTGATCCTTTCATCTGTCTACAATAACCTGCATTTCAATGGACTGTTAATAATTTTTCTTACTTAATAATGCAACTAAGCCTATAGCCCCCAATGTTTAATGTACAATTAAAAAAAAGACCATTTTTCACATATCTTCCACATTGGCAGCAGAGGCAAATAATACAATACCACAAGCAGTTACAATCATAACAGTAATATAAGTCAACACTACAGTCTTTATACCTCCTGTTACCCAGTAAATATGAACTTATGGTTTTTGCCCAATGGATGGCCCTCCATTTACAGCATCAACTGCTGAAGGCAGAGATTATGCATTCTATGCGAGTGAAATGCTTACTGAATGATGTATCTAATTGAGTTGGATAAATGACAGCCTAGAAATTAATGTAGATAATCATTTACATGAATAAGTTTATTCCACTTCACAAATACAAATATTAACTGAAGCTTAACTCCCTTATCACAAATAATTTACATATGCTTCACATTACACTACTTATTTACTAAGGACTTTCTTTAAAGGATATGGATACAATAGTTGATGAGAGAACTGAGCCAAGTTCTTAACACTCTAGTGGTTTCTGACACATATTTAGAAACTTCATAGAACAGTAAACCAAAGAAAACTGATGGCAATCCATTACTGAAGATGTTGCCAGTGAACTTTACTTGCAGACTACCTGACTTGGTACCTGCCCCATCACCACGTGACAGCTTTGGGCATTTTATAATACAAGAACTAGACAAATTAAAGAACAAAACTCTTCTGAGGGAAACCAAACATAAAATTTTACAAATTGTAATGGCGGCCCAAATAACAGATGATAATTGTTGATGCACAAACTATTAATCTATTCATAATACATGTTATATTCAAAAACTGAAGTTTTTAATTACTTTCCATTGCGGAGGTGCAAAGCATACTGTACTAAAATATTCAGAATTCATGTCACAAACTTCCTTGTTGTCTGGTTTCCAATCTGCTGATGTATGTCACCCCATATAGCACCTGCACACTATGGACATTCCTCTGTGGTATGGGACTCTGTATTTTCTATGTCTCCTGCCTTTTGTCAATGTCCCATCTGACTCACCAATTGAAAGTCATGCAAACCACAAAGTGTTTCAGTTTGAACACAACCTTTCCCACAGGGAGTCTATGGTGGTTAGTAAAATTACAAAATTATTGTCAAGAATATTAAGGACATTCTCAGCAACTTGTCTTACCCCCAACAGCCTGGATTGTTACAGTCTGTATGAGGCTTTGGATGTATGGCTGGAGACTAAATGCATCATGCATATTCCCCTTTCATGGGACAATAAGTGGTGTGTAAACTCTTTAGTTATGATACGTGAAAACTCACTTAGCTTCAGATATTTGTCTTTTAATGTGGTAAGAATTACAGTGCACATTTTAACTATAATATGTGAAATGCTTGGCATTGATAACCCATGTGCAAATGATGGGCTCTTCTAGGTCTCCTCCACTGCCAGAAACATTAGGGCAATAGCAAACCTGTAAAATCATGTATAAGTTTACAATTAGAAATAAAAAAAACTTATATATGAAAACAACTAACAGCATTCCTTAAGTGATATGCTGTAGATAGTACAGTAGCTTCATACTTTTTCAAACACATAATGTGTCTTGTTGATTTATCTTGCTGCATTTACTTATGCACTACAGTATTTGCCAAACAAATGGATTTATACATCCCCATTAAAGAAGTGTAAGAAGATGATAATGATGCTATCTGCCTACCAACCAGCATTTGTAATCTGGTCCACTAGTCTGTAATTTCAATCTTTTTCACCTTTCATGTACATTATTTTCCACCCTACCATTAATGTAACTTTGTTATATACAGTGTGTACATAAAGTCCAGGAATACTTTCAATTATTTGTTGCACAAGAACCAAAAATTGTGCAGATATCATTCATATGTCATTTTAAATAGAAACCCTTAAAGGCTTTTTTTTTTTTTTTTTTTTTTTTTTTTTTTTTTTTTTTTTTTTTTTTTTTTGCCCCCGTGTGTACCGTCACAGATTGTAGGTACCTGAACACAGAGCTGCCACATCGATGGAGCTGTTTCATGTAGTGGCCTCCCCAATCACTAGATCTCACTCTGTGTGACTTTTTTCTGTGAGGACACATTAAAGTTCTGGTGTATGTACCACCTCAACCACATGATGTAGCAGAGCTTTGGGAGAGAATACAGGAAGCGACTGCCATAGCTGATGATGCCATGCTGGAACAGGTACAGCAAAGAATTTGATTACCGTATGGATGTCTGCCAGGTCACTCATGGTTTGCATATCAAATGTTTGTAAAAAAAACTTTCACAGTTTCTCTTCAAAATGCAATATGTATGACATCTGTACAATGTTTAGTTCTTGTGCAATATATAATTGAAAGTATTTCCAGACTTTATGAACACTCTGTACTTCACTCAGTAAATATTTCAATCACATTAAATACATTACCTGGGCATTCAGAAATTGATTCCATAAATGGCAGGTTATTGACTTGGGGAAAAAAACTGTACTTTCATATTTGCTAAATCAGTCTTTATTCACTGGAAAACAGAAGGTGAAAAGAATATACTGTTGACTAACCATACTGTAATCATAGTAAAAGCTTGTACTACTGGTGTATTTGGTGTTATCACTAACCTTAATTAAAATAAATTCAGAATGCCTGACTGTTTCACTTAATGGCCTTTTCCATTTGTGCAAAGGTATATCAGCATATGATTTTTAGGCAAGTTCTCTTAAAAATGTAAAGCAAACAATTTATGTCGGCAATAATGTAGTGCAAGATTGTAATATGAAAATAAAATAATTGTGTCAATTTGAAATATATAAAATGTGGTTAAACAAATTATAATTACCACCAGTGTGTTCTTCAAACATTTGATTATACACAAATTTTTGCATCAGCAATCCATGATCTCTGTCTACATCCATATTATGCAAACCACTGTGGCAGAGAGTAGTTTCCATTGTGCCAGTTAATTTGGGATTCTTTTTGTTTCATTCACAAATGGAGTTTAAGAAGAATGACTGTTTAAATGCCCCTGAGTGCATGATAATTAAACTAATCTTATCCTCGCAGTCCCCACAGGAGTGATACATATGGGGCTGTGGTACATTCTATGATTCATAATTTAAAACTAGTTCTTGAAACTTTGTAAGCTTTCTCACAATAATTTGCATCTCTCCCCAAATGTCTGCCAGTTTAGTTTCTTTGGCATTTCTGTGATATTCTTCCAAGGGTCAAACAAAGCTGTGACCATTTGTGCTGCCCTTCTCTGTATATGTTCAATATCCCCTGTTAGTCCTGTTTAGTATGGATCCCACACACTAGAGCAATATCTTAGAATGGGTCGCATCAGCGATTTGTAAACAAATCTTCTTTGTACACTGGTTGTGTTTCCATAGTACTACACCAATGAACTTAAGTCTATCACTTGCTTTACCTATGACTGAGCCTATGTGATTGTTCTATTTCACATGTCTTCAGTCATTAGTCTTCAGTTGAAAGACTGGTTTGATGCAGCTCTATCCTGCGCAAGCCTCTTCACCTCAGAGTAAGAACTGAAACCTACATCCTTCTGAATCTGGTTACTGTATTCATCTCTTGGTCCCTTCTATGATCGTTACCCCCCCCCCCCCCCCCCCCCCTCCATGTGCTTCCCTCCAGTACAAAATTAGTGATCTCTTGATGTCTCGGAATATGTCTTACCAACTGAACCCTTCCTCTAGTCAGGTTAAGCCACAACTTTCTTTGCTCTCCAATTCTATTCAGAACTTCCTCATTAGTTACATGATTTACCCATCTAATCTTCAGCATTCTTCTGTAGCACCACATTTCAAAAACTTCTATTCTCTTCTTGCCTAAACTATTTATTATCCCTGTTTCACTTCCATACGTGCCAATGTAAGTGATGTGGACTGTCTTCCTCCAGTGAACGAAACATTTCCTGTGCAAGCAACAGATGCTGCGATCAGTAGCTGATCCATGTGTTTACTATGCTATATTGATTTGATTTGATTGATTTTATTTTATTTTGTGTTCCATAGGTCCAACTGTGTTGGGTTCATGAGGACGTGGAACGAGTCAGTTTTTTACAAGTCCAATATGATAATCTTATAGCATATACAGACATTTGAGTACCTAATTATATAAAAATTTATATAGCAAATTCTTTGAGCAGCAATACAAAAAGAAAGAAAATATATATTTTCTTAGAATCATTAAAGCACTACAGAAAACAGATACAGAGCACACACAGATACAGAGCTCAAGTTAAATAACATTCTTTGTGGCATTATGTCATCTTGTATTATAGAATATTAAAATTTTACAATTTATTCAGTTAAAAATTCATCTAGATTGTAAAAAGCTTTTTCTAGCAGAAATATTTTTAGTACTTTCCTTAACTTACTCTTGTTACAAATCTCTGTCTTTATTTCAGGAGGAAGAGTATTGAAGAGTTTTGTTCCACTGTAGTGGACAACCTTTTTTGGCAAGCTCAAATTTCTATGCTCGCTGTGTATGTGATTCTTTCTCCATGTGTCATGCTCATGATAATTACTGTTTGGTTGAAATATCTCTATATTTTTACAGACAAAACACATGAGAGCAAAAAATATATTGGCATGTAGTTGTGTATATTTTAAGTTTTTGAAAGCTATTTCTACATGAGTCTCTTGGATGCAATCCACATATAATTCTTAAAGCTCGCTTCTGTGCAATGAACAGTTTCCTTGCTAATGGCTGGTTGCCCTAAAAAATAATGCTGTATTCAATGAGTGAGTGAAAAAAGCCATAGTATGCCACTTTTGCAGTGTTAGGTTCAATACATGTTGTGACAACCCGTAAAGCATATGTAGCAGAGCTAAGCATCTTACAGAGATCTATAATATGTGAAGACCAGTTCATTTTCTTGTCAATGTGCACTCCAAGAAATTTTGTAGTTTCCATTCTTTCTATTGGCTGATTACCACATTTCACACTTATCTCTCTCTCTCTTTTTCTGTTTGTGTACAGAACTTAATAAAGCTGGTCTCACTGGAATTTATTGAGAGACCATTCACCTCGAACCAAGTAACAGCATCTGAAAGTATGTGATTAATGAGTTCCTCAAGATTACTATCTGTTCCACTGCTCATAAAAATTGTGGTATCATCTGCAAATACTGTAAATTTACGTGGCAGGATTGTACATGATGATAGATCATTTATAAAAATCTGGAATAATAGTGACCCAAGAATTGAGCCCTGAGGCACTCCACATGTAATGGAACTCCATTCAAAAAGTGAGGAAATGTCACATACTCCACCTGAGCTATTCAAGACAACTTTTTGTTTTCTGTCTTGAAGGTGTGACTGTAGCCAATTGCCTGCAACACCACTTATTCCTATTAATTTTGCTTTTTGCAAGAGAATCAGGTGATCAACATAGTCAAATGCTTTGGATAAATCACAGAAGGCATCAATTTTTTCATTAAGGGTTTCTAGGACTTCATTTGAAACTGCATAGACTGTGTCTTCTGTTGAATGGTCCTTTTGAAAGCCAAATTGGCTCTTGCTAAGAATTCCATTCTTCATGAGATGATCAGTAATTCTTACATGTATTAGCTTTTCTAGAATTTTGGAGAAAGCTGTCAGCAAAGAGATAGGTTGATAGTTAGTTAGTTCAGCTTTATCGCCCTTTTGTACAGGGGCTTCACAATGGCATACTTAAGTCTACTGGGAACAATGCCTTTCTGAAGGGAAGCATTGAAAATATGACAGAGAATGTCCCTTATCCACACACAAGAATATTTCAATAAATTACTAGATGTATTATCAACCCCTGTAGAGTTCTTACTTTTTAGAGACATGGTGATTTTTTGAATTTCTTCTACACTGACAGGATTAAGGTGCATTTCTGAAATTGTGTTTGAATATACTGCTTGACAAAGAGTTACATCTTCATAAACATTGAGCTTGCAACCAATCTGTTGAGTTACTGATAGGAAGTGTTTATTAAAGATCTCAGCCACACTTCAGGGTTTATCTACTAGGGTACCTTCATATCTGATTTTATGTACATCTTCTTTGCTTGTTGTATCTCTTTCTGTTTCTTTTTTTTACAATGCTCCAAATTGTTTTTATTTTATTATTAAAATTATCTATTTTCTTCTCATAATAAAGGACTTTTGATTTCTGTATTAGATTCTTTAAAATTTTACAGTATAATCTATAGTGTCCCCATTTTTCTACATCATTATATAATCTTCTTGCAGCATAATTTTCCCTTTTGGTTTTACATGACTGTTTTATACCTTTTGTAATCCAAGGCTTATTTACAGAATTGGAAACACTGTTTCTGACCCATTACTTGGGAAATATTTCTTCAGAAAGAGCACAGAATTCATTTGTAAAATAGTTAAATTTAGTATCAACATTATGGTTGACAGTTTCTTTTGCCTCTTCAGTCATTACTCTTATGAATTTCCACCCCCACCCCCCCACCCCCCATGAACCAAGGACCTTGCCATTGATGGGGAGGCTTGCGTGCCTCAGCGATACAGATAGCCGTACCGTAAGTGCAACCACAACGGAGGGGTATCTGTTGAGAGGCAAGACAAACATGTGGTTCCTGAAGAGGGGCAGCAGCCTTTTCAGTAGTTGCAGGGGCAACAGTCTGGGTGATTGACTGATCTGGCTTTGTAACACTAACCAAAACGGCCTTGCTGTGCTGGTACTGCGAACGGTTGAAAGCAAGGGGAAACTACAGCCATAGTTTTTCCCGAGGACATGCAGCTTTACTGTATGGTTAATGATGATGGCGTCCTCTTGGGTAAAATATTCCGGAGGTAAAATAGTCCCCCTTTCGGATCTCCGGGAGGGGACTACTCAAGA
The DNA here is from genome assembly GCF_023864345.2 of Schistocerca serialis cubense. Classification (NCBI taxonomy): domain Eukaryota; kingdom Metazoa; phylum Arthropoda; class Insecta; order Orthoptera; family Acrididae; genus Schistocerca; species Schistocerca serialis. Next base: position 341,992,406 of record NC_064638.1, read on the forward strand.
GGACGCCGTTATCAGGAGAAACAAAACTGGCATTCCACGGATTGGAGTGTGGAATGTCAGATCCCTTAATCGGGCAGGTAGGTTAGAAAATTTAAAAAGTGAAATGGATAGGTGAAATTTAGATATAGTGGGAATTAGTGAAGTTCGCTGGCAGGAGGTACAAGACTTTTGGTCAGGCGAATACAGGGTTATAGATACAGAGTCAAATAGGGATAATGCAGGAGTAGGTCTAATAATGAATAAAAAAATAGGAATGCGGGTAAGCTATTACAAACAGCATAGTGAACGCATTATTGTGACCAAGATAGACATGAAGCCCACGCCTACTACAGTAGTACAAGTTTATATGCCAACTTGCTCTGCAGATGACGAAGAAATTGAAGAAATGTATGATGAAATAAAAGAAATTATTCAGATAGTGAAGGGAGATGAAAATTTAATAGTCATGGGTGACTGGAATTTGGTAGTAGGAAAAGGGAGAGAAGGAAACATAGTAGGTGAATATGGATTAGGGGTAAGAAATGAAAGAGGAAGCCATCTCGTAGAATTTTGCACAGAGCACAACTTAATCATAACCAACACTTGTTTCAAGAATCATAAAAGAAGATTGTATACATGGAAGAAACCTGGAGATACTAAAAGGTTTCAGATAGATTATATAATGGTAACACAGAGATTTAGGAACCAGATTTTAAATTGTAAGACATTTCCAGGGGCAGATGTGGACTCTGACCACAATTTATTGGTTATGAACTGTAGATTAAAACTGAAGAAACTGCAAAAAGGTGTGAATTTAAGGAGATGGGACCTGGATAAATTGAATAAACCAGAGGTTGTACAGAGTTTCAGGGAGAGCATAAGGGAACAATTGACAGGAATGGGGGAAAGAAATACAGTAGAAGAAGAATGGGTAGCTTTGAGGGATGAAGTAGTGAAGGCAGCAGAGGATCAAGTAGGTAAAAAGACGAGGGCTAGTAGAAATCCTTGGGTAACAGAAGAAATATTGAATTTGATTGATGAAAGGAGAAAATATAAAAATGCAGTAAATGAAGCAGGTAAAAAGGAATAAAAAAGTCTCAAAAATGAGATCGACAGGAAGTGCAAAATGGCTAACCAGGGATGGCTAGAGGACAAATGTAAGGATGTAGAGGCTTATCTCACTAGGGGTAAGATAGATACTGCCTACAGGAAAATTAAAGAGACCTTTGGAGAAAAGAGAACCACTTGTATGAATATCAAGAGCTCAGATGGAAACCCAGTTCTAAGCAAAGAAGGGAAAGCAGAAAGGTGGAAGGAATATATAGAGGGTCTATACACGGGCGATGTACTTGAGGACAATATTATGGAAATGGAAGAGGATGTAGATGAAGATGAAATGGGAGATATGATACTGCGTGAAGAGTTTGACAGAGCACTGAAAGACCTGAGTCAAAACAAGGCCCCGGGAGTAAATAACATTCCATTAGAACTACTGACAGCCTTGGGGGAGCCAGTCCTGACAAAACTCTACCATCTGGTGAGCAAGATGTATGAGACAGGCGAAATACCCTCAGACTTCAAGAAGAATATAATAATTTCAATCCCGAAGAAGTTGACAGATGTGAAAATTACCGAACTATCAGTTTAATAAGTCATGACTACAAAATAGTAACGCGAATTCTTTACAGACGAATGGAAAATATTGTAGAAGCTGACCTCGGGGAAGATCAGTTTGGATTCTGTAGAAATATTGGAACACGTGAGGCAATACTGACCCTATGACTTATCTTGGAAGCTAGATTAAGGAAAGGCAAACCTACATTTCTAGCATTTGCAGACTTAGTGAAAGCTTTTGACAATGTTGACTTGAATACTCTCTTTCAGTTTCTGAAGGTGGCAGGGGTAAAATACAGAGAGCGAAAGGCTATTTACAATTTGTACAGAAACCAAATGGGAGTTATAAGAGTTGAGGGGCATGAAAGGGAAGCAGTGGTTGGGAAGGGAGTGAGACAGGGTTGTAGCCTTTCCCCGGTGTTATTCAATCTGTATATTGAGCAAGCAGTGAAGGAAACAAAAGAAAAATTTGGAGTAGGTATTAAAATTCATGGAGAAGAAATAAAAACGTTGAGGTTTGCCAATGACATTGTAATTCTGTCAGAGACAGCAAAGGACTTGGAAGAGCAGTTGAACGGAATGGATAGTGTCTTGAAAGGAGGATATACGATGAACATCAACACAAGCAAAATGAGGATAATGGAATGTAGTCAAACTAAGTCGGGAGATGCTGAGGGTATTAGATTAGGAAATGAGACACTTAAAGTAGTAAAGGAGTTTTGCTATTTGGGGAGCAAAATAACTGATGATGGTCAAAGTAGAGAGGATATAAAATGTAGACTGGTAATAGCAAGGAAAGCATTTCTGAAGAAGAGAAATTTGTTAACATCGAGTATAGATTTAAGTGTCAGGAGTCCTTTCTGAAAGTATTTGTATGGAGTGTAGCTGTGTATGGAAGTGAAACATGGACGATAAATAATTTGGACAAGAAGAGAATAGAAGCTTTCAAAATATGGTGCTACAGAAGAATGCTGAAGATTAGATCACATAACTAATGAGGAAGTATTGAATAGAATTGGGGAGAAGGGGAGCTTGTGGCACAACTTGACTGGAAGAAGGGATCGATTAATAGGACATGTTCTGAGGCATCAAGGGATCACCAATTTAGCATTGGAGGGCAGCGTGGGGGGTAAAAATCGTAGAGGGAGACCAAGAGATGAATACACCAAGCAGATTCAGAAGGATGTAGGTTGCAGTAGGTACTGGGAGATGAAGAAGGTTGCACACGATAGTATAGCATGGAGTGCTGCATCAAACCAGTCTCAGGACTGAAGACCACAACAACAACAACATGAATTTCTATTGAGGAAGTTCATAAAGAGTGAGAATTTGTCCGTTATGATCTGAAAGCCCACTTATAACCTGCCTGACAGTATAATTCTGATGTCTACTTACATAGAAAAAAATGTTGTCTATCATAGTTTGGGACTCTGATGTAATTCTTGTTGGGAAGTTTATTACTGATATCAGATTTTGTAAGGTCATCACAATCTCAAAGTCCATTTTATTCTTATTTTTTGTCATAAAGTTTATATTGAAATCACCTAAAACTACAATATCCTTTGCTTTTGAAAGTAACCCTGACAGAAGGAGTTCCATTAAATGTAGAAAAGTTTTTATGTCACCTGAAGGAGCCCTGTAGACAGTGAATACTATTATTGTGTAGAATTTGGTTATTATTTCTGTTGCACAAGCCTCCGATTGTTGTTCCACACAATATTTCTTAATATCTATAGCTTTGTATGTTACACTATGCTGCTCCACATTTGTCTTTACTTTCCCAACAGTAGTATGTTACTAAACTATAACTTACTATAGAACTGCATATGTAGATGATACAATGTTGTACAGAGAAAAACTGAAACAGGAAAGATGAAAAATATGTTATTTGCTGAATTTGAAGTAAGGGATCTTGGAGTTGCATGGCATGTACAATCAGTTCGAATTATGAGGGAAGATGGGACCCTGGTTTTAGACTAGTAAGCATACGCTAAAGAAATATTAAAGGAATTTCAAATGGAAAACTGTAAACCTGTACAAACTCCACTCATCATCAATTTAAAGCTGCAAAATGTAACAGATGAAGATAAACTCACTGAACATGAGGCAACAAGATACAGTATCACAGTTGGAAGCCTTCTTTACTTGGCAACAGGCATGAGGCCAGATTTAGCTTACCCAGTGACGTACTTGAGCCAGTTCAGCAGCAATCCAGGTGAGGAACACTGCCATACAATCAAACACACACTACACTATTTGCGCGGCACAATGAATGATGAACTTGATTTCCGTAAGACTGGTAAGAAAATTGTGATGTATACTGATGTAGACTGGGGAGCTGATCCAAACCACCATAAATCCTTTAGGGATATTTGACAGTATTTGGGGATGCAGCTGTAAGTTGGAGCAGCAAGAAACAGCGAACTGCGGCACGAAGCACTGTTGAAGCAGAGTTTGTTCCACTGAGTGAAACTGTAAGAGAAGGAAAGTGGATGAACAGCTTTCTTGGTGAAATTGGTGAAGATCTTTTTCTGATCCACCCCATGAAGATTTTCATCGACAATCAAGCTGTGAAGAAACTCGCTGAAAATTGTAAGGCTTCTGAAAGGACTAAACATTTGGATCTGAAGATCTTCTTTGTGCAACGGGAGGTGGAAGCCAACAACATAAGTTTGGAATACATTGCAAGAGAGAAGATTGCTGCTGACTGTTTGACAAAGGCAGTCAACAATGTGAAGCCAAAGACCCATTGGCAGTTAATTGGGGTCATGGACCAGAGGGGGAGGGGGGCTCAGTGATGTGGACTGTCTTCCTCGTGTGTGTTGTTTGACATGTTTACTTCCTTGTAATGTGTTGAAATTGGTGGGATTCAGTCCGTGCATGTGTAGTGTATTTAGTAAAAATAAAATGTGCTCCAGTGATGTGATGTGCATCTGTGTGTGCTCCCTGCCCTCCTCAAAAGGAGATTAACAGCCTACACCCCATACAAATACTTCCAGAAAAGGATTCCCGACACTTACACCTATATTTGATGTTAACAAATTTCTCTTCTTCAGGAACACTCTTCTTGGCACTGCCAGCCTACATTTTATATCCTGTCTACTTCAGCCATAATGAGTTATTTTTCTGTCCAAATAGCTAAACTCATCTACTGTTTTAAGTGTCTTGTTGCCTGTCCTAGTTCCCTCAGCATTATCTGATTTAAATCATCTACATTCTATTGCCCTTATTTTTCTTTTGATGATGTTCATCTTATATCCTCCTTTTAATATCCTGCCCATTCCTTTCAACTGCTCTTTGAAGTCCTTTGTTGTCTCTGAGAGAATTACAATGTCAATATATTATGGACAAATGGCAGCATCACTCATAAAGATTGAAATCCTTTATTTTAGAGATTGATTTTGATCACTGTACGTCAAACTTCAACGTAAACTATTCGAGCCTTGTAGGCCCATATCATAACAACAAAGCATTTTCACAGGACATGTTACATTTCATAGAAATTGTTGTTATAGTCCTACAAGATTTGATATTTTGCACTGAAGATGATCACACTGTGAGTGAAATCAATCTGTAAAATAAAGGATTTCAATTACTACGACCGATGCTGCCATTTACCCAAAATATATTGACAATAATACAGTCATGGTGCATATGGTTCCCACTGGAATTAGATATCAAGAATTGCAATGTCATCAGCAAACTTCAGAATGTTTATTTCCTTTCCCTGGACTTAAATTCCTACTCCAAATTTTTCTCGTATTTCCTTCACTGCTTTATCATTGTACAGATTGAGTAATGTTATGATAGGCTACAACACTGTCTCACCCCCTTCTCAACCATTGCTTCTCTTTCAAGCCTGTGAACTCTTATATCTGCTGTCTGGTTTTTATACAAGTTGTAAATAGCTGTTTGGTCCACATATTTTACCCCTGATACCCACAAAATTTCAAAAAGAAGGTTCCAGTCAACATTTCAAAACCTTTCTCTAAGTCTAAAAATGCTATAAACATAGTTTCCTCTTTCTTTAACCTATTTCATACTGATTTGCATGTTCCCACATTTCTTTGGAATTTCTATCAGTTTTCCCATTCTTCTGTAAAGAAAGCGTATCAGTATTTTACAATCATGACTTATTAAAGTAATAGTTTGGTAATATTTACACTTGTCAGTGCCTGCTTTCTTTGGGATTAGAATTATTATTTTCTTCTTGAAGTCTGGGGGTATTTTACCTGTTTCATACATCTTGCTCAGCAGATGGAAGAGTTCTGTCATGGCTGGCTCTCCCAAGGCTATCAGTAGTTCCAATGGAATTTTGTCTATTCCCAGAGCCTTGTTTTGACTGAAATCTTTCAGTACTCTTTCAAATTCTTCTTGCCGTATCATATCTCCAAGTGTTACCCATATATTTGTATGAGTTAACTGATGCCAGCATTGTGACCTGTTGATGTTGATGTTGATATTGTAGTCAAAGGATACTATGTGTGTTTCCATTTGGTAGAGCATGCAATTTTATGTTTCTGAACATTTGGAACAAGTTGTCAAGCTTTGCACCTCTTTTAAATCTTATTAAAATCCGTGTGAACATTTAGCAATTTGTCCCATACAGCAGCATATCTGCAAGGAAAATAGTGTCACAGCATGTATGCAAACTCACTACAAAACATACATCCATTACACCTGTAGATGACAAAAGCACAGATAGTCTAAGAATACCTGTCACAAGAATGCCCAAACATGCCTGGGGTACCTCATGGATGAGTAATAGCTCTTCTTTTCATATTATATATAACAATTATCTGGATTTCAAAGAATGGAAAATCCAGGATGGAATGTAACTATATATGAAAACAAAAGTTGCTACTCACCATATAGCAGAGATACTGATTTGATTCACAGATAGGCACAATAAAAAGACTGTCACACATATAGCTTTCAGCCAGTAAGGCCTTTGTCAAAATTATATGACAGACACACACATAAACACTACACAAATGCAACTCACATATACATGACTGCAGTCTCAGGCAACTGAGGCCACACTCAGTTGCCTGACACTGTAGTCATAATATTGTTACAATTATCTGGATGTACAAGTTGAATCACACAAAATAATTCTGTTTGCTGATGTCACAAGAATATTTATGTAAGCAGAAAAAAATGAATATATCCAACATGAAATAAACTTTGTCACAAATCAGCCAAGTACACTGCACAGCAGAATTAAAGAATCATTTTTTTTAAAACCTCCCTTTGCCAAACAAGTTTGAAATTGGGCTCAAAGGTGCGTACAGCCTTTTTCTGTAATGGTGCAAAAGGGTGGTGCCCTGAAACATCACCCTTGGATCTGACCATGCTTCAAACAGCAAGATGTTGACTGATACAAGAAAAAGGCCACAGCTCAGAAGTTCATGTGACCTGTAAGATGGGTTAATGACATCACACTGAAGCCAAATTTCACCAAAATTCCACCCAGTGCCACAGTGGAAGTATCACATAATGGTAAGGTTGTTATAGCTCCTCTTATCCACATTTCACCCTTTCTTTGATGCTTCTGTGATGTAGATTAGAACTGTGAAGCATAGCATTGAAACTGCACAGTTTTCTTATGAGCAGCTTAGAAAAACATTCTACACACACGCCACTCTGAATCAGCATGAAAAGGCCTTAAGTGGTGGCATAGAGGGCATCATCGAATTCACCTCTTTCTGTGCTTCATTGATTCCCATGCATTTCCTGGCTGAAAACATCAGTTTCCAGTATGACGAGCAACAGGAACATGTATGTGACAATCTTAAGACACTGCTGGCCCTCCGGTGTTTGAACTCTTCTCTAAGAACATGGAGGGGCTGCACCCCATTGATCACAGTCCAAGGCTGGTAACTGGAATCTTAGAGTTGTCAAGAAGTTGCCTACTTTCAGATGCCTTGGGCTGCTTTACATGTTGCCTCTGTATAGTTCAATTTTAAAATTTTCAATAAAGGTGGGTGGGTGCCACTGAGGGTTTTGTCAAACTGGCAGTTTTTAGAGGGACCCTCTGCCATTTTATTGACACAAGTGTCATCACACCCCTCCATCATAATACGACAGGAGGACACAAAACAGGATGGCTGGAAAAGCATAAGCACCCTGTGTTGCTTTGGATCAAGTTCAAATTTTGTTGAAGGTTTAATGGTCCCTTGTGGTTCTGACCTGTACATGAGAGCAAAAACTGTGGTTGCGATGCATTCCAAAGGGGTGCAATCATGTTTAATGGGTATGTACCTGCACAATGTTATTAGAGAAGAGTTGAAATATCTGAGTGTGTTAGCAGTTGATTGATGTGTTGATATGCAGTGTTTGTTCTGCCAGATCGACATGCAATTCACCAAAGTGGCATCAAATAGAAAGACTTGCACCAGGAGAGCGGTCTACTCGATGGGAGGCCCTCATCACATGCCATTTATTTGTTCTGCCAGAGATGTCAGAACAGGCTACTTCAATATCTATATGAGTGAGCATGGCTCTAGATAATTTTGATATAGGTATACCATATTGAGCTATGAGCAATTGGGCTATTGGATGGTGGTGCTATTTGTGCATGTCAGGGTCAGCATTTGGGTTGTGTGGGATATGTGATTATTGGATGGCTGAGGCAATTAACACAACTATTCTAGAGAAGTAGAGCATTCAGGTTCAGTTCCAGTCTGGTGCAAATTTTCAGCCTTCACCATTTAGTTATTTCAATGCCTATAGTTGACTGAGGTTCTGATTTCACATAATATTGTCATCAGTGTCAAAGGTTGTCGAGAACATCTTCCTGCTGTTTTTGTGTGCAAATCAACACAGCAAAGAAAGCGGTGGTTTCACTGACCCCTTTATGACAGCCCTTGAGGTCTTTTCATACCAAATATAAGTTGTGGTGTGTTTTTCTTGGCAACTCATAAGAACACCACAAGATGTCAATGCTGAGCTTTGCCAGAGACATCAAAAACAGATGTGAAATGTGGGTCGGAGGGTCTGTGATGACCTTTCGATTGCATGACACCTCCACTGTGGCATTTGGTGGAATTGTGATGTGACATCATTAATCCACCTTACAGTCACATGAACTTCTGAGCAGTGGCCTTTTCTCTCGCATAGATCAACATCCTACTGTTTGAAGCATTGTCAAGCCCGAGGGTGAAGTCGCAGTGCACCATGTTAGTGTACCATTACAAAGGAAGGTCATACATACCTTTGAGATGAATTTCAAACTTAGGTGTCACAATGAGAGGCAATTACATTGTTTTGAAAAAGTTTACTTTTCATTCTGTTGCACAGTGTAAATGTTCAACAATGTCTCAGATTATAATAAACAACAGGAAAACAGTAGTATTAAATTTCCATAGTTGTCAAAACAACAGTTTGAATTATCCAGATAACACTATCAACCAACAACCCATTGTGAATAAAGAAGTAACCAAATTTCTTGGCATTTGTATTCACCGCGTCATAAATTGGTGCAAACATATATACACATCAAAAAACATTTTGCATCACCCTGGTTCCCAGAGCTCCTGAAGATAGATGTTGACTGTAAATACTGTATTGCAGACACAGGCCCTTTGACTGTTCAAAGATGTCACTAAACCCACCCAAAGATATAAACAACCATGAATGAGCAGCGCCTATTAGATGGAGGGAGTCCGACAGCCAATCAGTTCCAGTAATTCCACCAGGAAGGATGTACACAGCTTGTGTTGTCTGTAGTTCAACCATGCCTAGATGGTCAATACCATGGTTTGATCATGTCTGCATTGTTACTTTGTGCCAGGAAGGGGCCGGCCACGGTGGTCTCGCGGTTAAGGCGCTCAGTCCGGAACCGCGCGACTGCTACGGTCGCAGGTTCGAATCCTGCCTCGGGCATGGATGTGTGTGATGTCTTTAGGTTAGTTAGGTTTAAGTAGTTCTAAGTTCTAGGGGACTGATGACCACAGAAGTTAAGTCCCATGGTGCTCAGAGCCATTTGAACCATTTTTTGCCAGGAAGGGTTCTCAACAAGAGAAGTGTCCAAGCATCTTGGAGTGAACCATATCAATGTTATTCGGACACGGAGGAGATACAGAGAGACAGGAACTGTTGATGACATGCCTCACTTAGGCTGCCCAAGGACTACTATTGCAGTGGATGACCACTACCTATGGATTACGGCTCAGAAGAACCCTGACAGCAACACCACCATGTTGAATAATGCTTTTCATGCAGCCAACTACTGGCAGATTACTGTCAAAGAGTGTGTGCAGCGACAGCTGGTGGATGCAGGGCGATGGCTTGTGGCCATGCCATGTGACCCACGGACCCCTCCAGGGTGTCTTTCATGAGGCACCCTGTATTTAAATATTCAATTGACTGTCTACTTTTCTGTTATATGTCATCCTCTCCATGTCCCTTATTCTGCAACATTATTTTGTTGAAACATCAGCTGTACATTTGATGCTGCCACAGTCACTGAGACAGATCTTCAGATAAGCTAGCTATTATTTGGAGATTGATGGAGCAGTATCATGATGGACAGCATGTCTGTTTAATGGTTATCTCTTTGATGGAGAAATAATGAGACTCATCACTCTTCATCACACATTTCTTTTTATACACAGTTTAATAACTGATATACCAAGCTTTTCGAAATCTATGCTGTACCAGATATCTCATTATGTTTGAGCTCAGAATATATTCAAAGATTCTACAACAAATTGATGTCAAGGGTATCGTAGATGAGTGTGAATTGTGCTTTCTTCCAATTACTGGTTTTTTGTTTCATGTATCTAGTGTAGATTATAGTTAAAAGAAGAGCTAACTCAGAATCTGATAGGGATTTCATTGGACACTGTTATCTGCATCACTTCTCCTTGCAGTGGTGAGAGAATTAAATGGGGCAATATGCCTAAAATTCATTTCTAAATGAACAATTGAAAATGGAGTGTAATATTTCTGCATTACCTTTGCTACCCTCAGTTTCAGTTCCTGTATCACACATTACTGTCTGGACATTAACTTTGGTACCACTAACAGCATCTACATATGACAAGAATTTCTTTGGGTGTTATGAGAAATCCTTCAATAAAATTCTATCACGGTAGTTATTGAAGAGTTTGCACATTGACCACTTGACAGCTGAATGCCTTTCATTTAGTATCTCCTTATCTACAGCCCTAAACTTCGTTTTATGCCTTTTACGCAATAGTCTCTGTTTCTTCAGAATTTCCTTTACTATACTGTACACCATGGACAGTCCCTCCCATCATGAACTGTTCTGTTAGTTACATATCAGTCAAGTGTTTAGTCAACTATTCCTCTACAGCTGAGCCACAGTTCTTCTACATGCTCCTTTATAGAAATAAATGTTCTTAGTTTCTTCTTGAGATATCACACTACTGTTTCTCGACCTACTTTTTTGAACAAAGAAGTCTATCTACTGGTTATAATTGCTCTTTGTACTTTGGTAATCAAAGCCTCATTTGATTTGATTTGTTTTCTTTTAAGCAGTGATAAATAATAACCCCTGCTGCCCACATCAAAACTGAGTTTATTTTGTGGTACTCTCCCTACCATTCTAGTAACACCAACCCTGAAGAGTAGTAGAAGTCGCTTTATGAGGTCTTTGGTAGACACAATGCCATAGCAGTCCCTTTATGAGTTCTTTGGTAGACACAATCTCTTCAAGAATTACTGATTCCATTATTTTGTATCTTTTGACCTCTAGTGCTTTTCATTGGAAGATTAAACGTGGTGTGGTTTCATCCCCCTCATCACCTAGTCTATGATTAGGAGCTTTCTCCTCTATTCCCATTATGAATAGATGTATCATCAACCTTACCATGGGATTATTCTGCTTCCTTTTCAAGCCCTGGATTGCAGAACTTCTCTTTATACACAGTTTTGGGATCAGTAACTTGCTATGCTTCTGTTTTTGGATCTTAGTCCAAAGTTCTGTGTGCTGCCTTCTGGTCCAGCCACATACTTCAGATTCTGTCATCACCTGGTAACTGCCCCTGTCCTGGCTAGCCTGTCTGACTGTTCATTGTCAGTAATACCATAGTGACCAGGGACCCACAGCAAAATTTACCCTATTTGCTTTCCCCTAGACTCATAAGGGCTTCCTGCCATCTGCAACAATCTTTGATCTCACTGCGATGATTGATAGGTATTTAAGAGATATATGGTTGCCTGGATTAATGTGCATGCTATGGTTCTTAAAGCACTCACCTAGGTTCTCGTTCCACCACCCTCCTGGCAAGTATTTTTGCCTGGAATATTGCAGCCTGCTCCTCTAGAGTGACTGTGCTTTCTAGTCTAGGCTATCCTTCATATATTTTAGCACTAATAACATGTATTTTCAACCTGTCAGTAAACCAGACTATGTCACCTGTATGGTACTGTGGTTCTTTCTTCCACTGCTGTCTTCTTACAATTGCTTCTACAAAAGGTTTGTTGAGGCATCTGGAAGCTATTGTATAGTCATCCAGCATTTCCATAACCATTCCATTATTTATCTCACATTCATTATATTTATATGGGATTCTGGATATCCTAAAGATTTCCAGTTTTTGAACTGTGTGCCCCTGCCACTGCCTTTTTTGTAACCCAGTGATGTAATGGATGCATTCCAGCATGGTCTCCATCCCGACAGTGGGTGTGTTGCCAATTCTGTCTGTTAAGCCTAGGCAGGTCAGTCTCTGCACCTTCTCAGACTTTTTTAGCAGCCGCCTTCTTTCCTGCTTTCTTTGACCATAATGTAGCCCCATAAGTTATCATAGGTCTTATTACAGAGTTTAAATCCAGTATATACTCATGGGACTTGGGCTCCAGTTTTTTCTCCAGGCCTTTCTGTTGCACAAGAGCATCAATTGCCTTGGAACTTACTTTCTTTATGAGAGGTTCCATGTTAGTTCCATATCCAGATTCATTCCTAGGCATTTCATTTCCCACTCTATTCGCTGAATTTTGTTGAAGAGCTTAAGCTTCCAGTCTGTGTCCTGGATATGGTTACTTGTGAACAGTATTAGAACAAGTTTCCTGCGAATGACCCTTATATCCTGTTCCTTACACCAGTTTTGCACATGTTCAGGGCACATTTTGGCATTGTTCTAATTGTACTTCCAAATATGTCACCTATTATTATGACCAAATTGTCTGCATATCCTTGGCAGAAGAAGCCATTAACACTCTTGAACAATTTCATTTGCCACAAGGTTCCACAATAGCAAGGACAAAACCCCACCTCACAGACAACTTCTGGTGGTATTCATAACAATTTTTGAACCCATTCATGGTGGGTTCTAACTCACATCTATTATGTATGGTCTTAGCCCACTTACATACAGTGGTCTTAATGCAATGCCCTTATGCATCTTTAATCAAGGATTCAAAAGTTGTTTTGCTAAAGGCACACTCTGTGCCTAGGAAGTAATGTTTCATATAATTTGCCTCAGTGATGGGTGTTGGTTTCCATGTAGAGTAATCTCAGTTAACTTCCTTTCCCTAACATGCTCATTAACCTGTTTTTCTATTGTCTATAAAAGAAAGAAGGCTAGACAGTCTTGCTATGATCAGTTCTGCCTGGCTTGAGAATGAAGACATCTTCACTTTTGTTCAGTCATTAGGAATGACTCCTTCTGCTAGACTGACACAAAACCATCTGCATAGGAGTTCAATTACTCTCTCTCCTGCCTGTTCCAGTAGAGACAGAAAAAATCCACTGTGCCTGGTAACTAGAACATCTGAAATCACTACCCACTGGATTATCTCAAAGTCGACACATTCTTAGTGAGATTCCCAGGTCTCCTGCTGGTTACCTGTAAACATCTTGGGGTGAGGTTCCCCAGACAAAAGTAGACACATTCTTGAGGGAAACAATGACCTCATAGCAACTGATACCAGTTTCTATGTGAACAGGTCATTTCTGTTTGTTGCTGTCAGATCCCACATATTTTCATTATGAATGAGCTTGGGAAAATTCTATTCTAACCCTAGTAGGCATACCCTGGGTCCAACGGACTCAGAGAGAGTTTCAAATTTTAATTGCTTTATGAAAGACTTAAAATTGACCCTCCCCCCCCCCTCCCCCCAATTCAGCAGGTATGATCTCTACCAGTATTTAACAACACATTAAATGTACTATTAGCGATTTTTGTCATTAGTTTTAAGTGTCGTCACATTTCCTTGTTTATACCACGCATTTATATAACATCTCGTCTGTTTTGTAGTGTTATTAAATTAGATTGGCTTGTAATCAACTATTTTTGTTGGAATTGAAATCTCACCCACTTCTCCCTCTGAAATTAGGAAAATAATAAACTTGCTTAAAAGCAAAAACTCACATGGAATTGATGGCATTTCCAGCAAAATACTAAAAGCTTGTTCTCAACAGATAAGTAAGATTCTCAGCCACCTGTGTAATAGCACTTGGAACAGGGCATTTTCCCTGATAGGCTGAAATATGCTATTGTTATACCTTTGCATAAAAAAGGGGATAGATCTGATGTCAACAATTACCGTCCAATCTCCCTTCTAACAGCTTTATCCAAAATTTTTGAGAAATTAATGTATTCAATAGTAGCTTCACATATCTGTAAAAATGAAGTACTATCAAAATGTCAGTTTGGTTTTCAGAAAGGTTTTTCAACAGATAATGCCATATATTCTTTCACCAATCAAATTTTGAATGATCTGAATAACCGAACACCACCCATTGGGATTTTTTATGATATCTCAAAGGCTTTTGATTGTATAAATCATGAAATTCTGCCAGACAAGCTCAAGTATTGTGGCATGAGTGGGACAGTGCACAAATAGTTTAATTCATACCTAACTGGAAGAGTGCAGAAAGTTGAAATAAGCAGTTCTCATAATATGCAAAGATCAGCACATTCCTCAAACTGGGGAACTATCAAGAATTGGGTTCCACAAGGGTCAGTCTTGGGTCCTTTGTTGTTCTTAATATACACTCCTGGAAAATGAAATAAGAACACCGTGAATTCATTGTCCCAGGAAGGGGAAACTTTATTGACACATTCCTGGGGTCAGATACATCACATGATCACACTGACAGAACCACAGGCACATAGACACAGGCAACAGAGCATGCACAATGTCGGCACTAGTACAGTGTATATCCACCTTTCGCAGCAATGCAGGCTGCTATTCTCCCATGGAGACGATCGTAGAGATGCTGGATGTTGTCCTGTGGAACGGCTTGCCATGCCATTTCCACCTGGTGCCTCAGTTGGACCAGCGTTCATGCTGGACGTGCAGACCGTGTGAGACGACGCTTCATCCAGTCCCAAACATGCTCAATGGGGGACAGATCCGGAGATCTTGCTGGCCAGGGTAGTTGACTTACACCTTCTAGAGCACGTTGGGTGGCACGGGATACATGCGGACGTGCATTGTCCTGTTGGAACAGCAAGTTCCCTTGCCGGTCTAGGAATGGTAGAACGATGGGTTCGATGACGGTTTGGATGTACCGTGCACTATTCAGTGTCCCCTCGACGATCACCAGTGGTGTACGGCCAGTGTAGGAGATCGCTCCCCACACCATGATGCCGGGTGTTGGCCCTGTGCGCCTCGGTCGTATGCAGTCCTGATTGTGGCGCTCACCTGCACGGCACCAAACACGCATACGACCATCATTGGCACCAAGGCAGAAGCGACTCTCATCGCTGAAGACGACACGTCTCCATTCGTCCCTCCATTCACGCCTGTTGCGACATCACTGGAGGCGGGCTGCATGATGTTGGGGCGTGAGCGGAAGACGGCCTAACGGTGTACGGGACCGTAGCCCAGCTTCATGGAGACGGTTGCGAATGGTCCTTGCCGATACCCCAGGAGCAACAGTGTCCCGAATTTGCTGGGAAGTGGCAGTGCGTTCCCCTACGGCACTGCGTAGGATCCTACGGTCTTGGCGTGCATCCGTGCGTCGCTGCGGTCCGGTCCCAGGTTGATGGGCACGTGCACCTTCCGCCGACCTCTGGCGACAACATCGATGTACTGTGGAGACCTCACGCCCCACGTGTTGAGCAATTCGGCGGTACATCCACCCGGCCTCCCGCATGCCCACTATACGCCCTCGCTCAAAGTCCGTCAACTGCACATACGGTTCACGTCCACGCTGTCGCGGCATGCTACCAGTGTTAAAGACTGCGATGGAGCTCCATATGCCACGGCAAACTGGCTGACACTGACGGCGGTGGTGCACAAACGCTACGCAGCTAGCGCCATTCGACGGCCAACACCGCGGTTCCTGGTGTGTCCGCTGTGCCGTGCGTGTGATCATTGCTTGTACAGCCCTCTCGCAGTGTCCAGAGCAAGTATGGTGGGTCTGACACACCGGTGTCAATGTGTTCTTTTTTTCCATTTCCAGGAGTGTATATTAATGACTTGCCATTCTATATTCATGAAGAGGCAAAGTTAGTGCTCTTTGCTGATGATACAAGTATAGTAATCACACCTGACAAACAAGAATTAACTGATGAAATTGTCAGTAATGTCTTTCATAAAATTACTAAGTGGTTCCTTGTAAATGGACTCTCACTGAATTTTGATAAGACACAGTACATTCAGTTCCGTACAGTAAATGGTATGATGCCATTAGTAAATATAGACCTTAATCAGAAGCATATAGCTAAGGTAGAATATTCAAAACTTTTAGGTGCATCCATTGATGAGAGATTAAATTGGAAGAAACACATTGATGATCTGCTGAAACGTTTGAGTTCAGCTACTTTGCAATAAGGGTCATTGCAAATTTTGGTGATAAACATCTTAGTAAATTAGCTTACTATGCCTATTTTCACTCATTGCTTGAATATGGCATCATATTTTGGGGTAATTCATCACTGAGGAATAAAGTATTTTTTGCACAAAAGCGTGTAATCAGAATAATAGCTGGAGTCCACCCAAGATCATCCTGCAGGCATTTATTTAAGGATCTAGGGATATTCACAGTAGCTTCTCAGTATATATACTCTCTTATGAAATTTGTTATTAACAACCAAACTCAATTCAAAAGTAATAGCAGTGTGCATAACTACAATACTAGGAGAAAGGATGATCTTCACTATTCAAGATTAAATCTAACTTTGGCACAGAAAGGGGTGAATTACACTGGCACTAAAGTCTTTGGTCACTTACCAAATGGTATCAAAAATCTGACAGATAACCAACAAGTATTTAATTTGCTGGCATGCTTGTTGTCTCAAGTGGTATACTATGGAATAATGGTCCTTTAACCCCATCTACATTCCCCCTCCACCCACACAAAATAAAACCCCTGCATACTAATTGGTGAAATTCATACCAGACCAAGTAAGGGGCATAATCACTTACATCCCAAAAAATGCTTGGGATTAATTTATTCCATTAGCCATTGTGGATGAAATTGTAAGATGCAGAAACCTAGAGGCAAGAAGTGTTTGTGTACCAACAAAAATTGACTGGCATGATGGTACTAGAGAAGGGATCTTCTCCTTCTGGGGGATGTTGTTTCACATTGAAGTAGATAAAGGCTGGGATGCTCCAATCAGGGAACTTTTTCTGTTGGACTTGGTCCAAACATTTACGATCAGCAGATCTTCTAGTCGCTTTCTACAGAGTTCCATATACCTGGATATAGAGCAGTTCATTACTATTCCTTAAATATAAAAAAGCAGTAGCACAGTATGATGAGTCATCAGAAGAGAAGGTGTTCACTGCTTCCTTCTTCAAAGGACAGAAAAAGAGACAGTGTTCTGTAAGTGTGCAAGACATATTTGCCAGGACCACAGTAGTGTGGTGTGGAACAATTGTAAAAACTATGATGCATTTTAGTTTAATGGTTTGTTCTTTGTCAATACTATAATCATCCATCTGTGAACAGTTGTCATAATTTAGAAAGGTGGCTTATGTTTCAGTTTTTATAATGTAATTTATTGAAAGAAAATTACTCAGTATTAAAAAAACATTTATTTACTTATTTATTTATCCTTTGGCAAATTGCATTGTATGGATCAAGATATATTTTCATTTCATGCACCGACAGGCACATAGTATTTACTGTCCAATGTTTAGCAAAAATATAATTTATCACAATTTTATTCTATGGATGTTTCATATTAAATTAGGTTTTGTACAATTTTTCTTTTGATGCAATAATGGTTTTGCAATTATTTTGAATTGTAGTGCACACTGTAACAACAGTTTTGTATCAGAAAATTTTTGAGACTTTTTTGAAAATATTTTTAATGTTTATTTCCCTCAAGAATAAAGGGAGTTTTTCAAGGGCTTTTGGTTGAGCATATGATGGCCTTTTTTTGTATTTTGTGGTGTTGAGTGTAGTCTCATGGAAGAGGTTCTGTTTTCTTGTGTCATGGTTGTGTTGTGTGTTGTTATCTCTAGTATCGGGAGAATATTTGAATTTTGTCCAACAGAGGAGTTCGTATAGGTATATACTGGGTAATGTTAGTATTTTGAGAGCTTTAAATGCTGGTTTACATGAATCTTTCCATTTAAGGTTGGCTATCATTCTTATGGCTCTTTTTTGTAATTTAAATATTTTATTAATGTTTGTTTTTGAGGTACCTCCCCACAAAGTTATGCCATAACTTAATGTCATATGAATTAATGCATAGTATATTGTTTTCATAATGCCTGTATCTTTTAGGTAGCTGAGTTTGCGCAGCAAGTTTGTGCTGAGTTTCCCCCTTATAGTTTATATATGATTATCCTAGTTTACAGTATCGTCGATAATTATCCCAAGAAATTTTGTATATTTGGTGTTCTCTGCTGTGCACTCATCTATGCATACATTGATATCTTTACTGTGAAAGTTTTGAAGTCTGAAGTTTGCACAAAGTGTTTTAGTAATATTGTTGTGCAGATTAAATCAGTAAATCTTTGGAGGACATTATTTACTTCTACATTGGCTTTTATTTCTAGCTTTTCTGTGTCTTTATCCATGAACAGAAGAGTTGTGTCATCTGTATAGGTAACTATACTACTATACCTAATCATATTTGGGATGTGATTTATGTACAGAATGGAGAGTATTGGGCCAAGAATGGAGCCTTGTGGCACAGAGAAGTGTGAAATTCTTGCTTTAGCTCTTATTTTTTCACCAGTAGTTTTTGTAATTTCAGTATATTGGCTCCTGTTTGTCAGGTATGAGAGAATCCAGTCTCCTGCATTTCCTCTTATGCCATATACTCCTAATATTTCTACTAAAGTTTTGTGGTCTACACAGTCAAATGCCTTTGCAAGATCCATAAGTACTCCTAGACATTTATTTTTAGATTCCAAGTTTGTTATGACATTTTTGATGAGATCTGTTACTGTATCTACGGTGCATTTATCTTTATGGAAGCCATACTGATCTTTGTTGATTATTTCATATTTCATCAGAAAAGCAGTGAGTCTCTGTGCATAAGCTCGTTCAAATATTTTTGATATTACTGGTAAAAGAGCTGGAGGCCTATAATTTTCTGTATTGTATTCATTCCCCTTTTTGTGTATTGTTTTATCAGTGCTGTCTTTAAGCACTTTGGAAAAGTTCCTTCCAGGAATGATGAACCTATTAGTTGTGTAAGAGGTTTCTTGAGTTCCTGTGTACAGTGTTTAATTTCTATATTTGGTATTCCGTCAGTTCCACATGACTTTGTTTGTTTTAGGTTTTTTATTATTAACATTAATGTTTCTTCTTCTTGTCACTGAGAAAAGTGCCATTGTTTTTCACTGGGGATTAATAAATGTTTCCCAGGTGTTACTATGTATTTTATTATTTGTTTTTTCTTTTAGTTTTTGGCCTACTGTAGCAAATAGTCATTGAAGAGATTTATGATTTTATTCTGTTGAGGTATAGTTTTTTTGCTGATCATGAACTGTATTTTTCTGTGTTCCTGTGAACTGGAGGGTTTGCGATTTGTATTTATAATGGACCAGCAAGCCATGCTTTTATTAGCAGCACTACTTATGTACTTTTTTCCTTCTAGTTGTTTGGCTGCTTGCAGTACTTTAGCATACATTCTATTATATTTTCTGTAGTACTCTTTAAAGCTTTCTTCAATGCTAGTTTTATATATTCTATGCATCATTTTATCTTGTTCGGAGAGACCAAAATGCATTTTGTTATTCATTTTTTTTTATTTGTAGTTTTGGTTTTAGTTTTTAATACTGATCATGTAATATTGAGATGGTAGGAAAGTGTCTCAATAAAATGAGTCACTTTATGATCCACTGATGGAGAGTCTCTATCCAGTATTTCCCATCCCTCTTTTTCAGGTTTTATCCTAAGGGCTGTTAAGTTTTGTTCATTTAAGCTTCTTTTTTCCCATATTTTTTGTGTGTTTTCATTTGTGGTGATATGATTTAGGCATATTTTTATTGCATTATGGTCTGACAGGGCCGTTTCTATAACTTCACTTTTGTACTGAAGGTCCCTTAAATTTGTGAATCTATTTGAGTACAGGAGTTTGCAGTTATACATATTAGAGTAGCTATTGCATTATATAAGCCATATGTTTTCATTGTGTCTAGGAGCTCCCTGCTGTCATTGGTGTCTTGCAATGTGTTTATATTTAGGTTGAAGCGGGAACGTGTTGTATCTCCGCTTACAGTCGCTCATGTGCAGTGAACCGGCTTTATCGCTGCACCCACACACTATGCTCAAGGGAGAGGCTTTGTGGCAATAAACGACTAGAGCGGTTTCGGGAGAGGACACATTTATTTTTCCTACCGTTACAATAAATGACACTTAATATTCTTCGCTAATGTCCATCTATACGGGTGCGTTGCACTGGCGGCACGGCTCAATCACCGATCCTGGAGGGTGTACACTCCAGTGATGAGCCGTGCCACGACCGCGTGGACCGAACGAGGCAAAAGGCCGCGTCACAGAATGTTCTGCTCCTGGCGCGACCGGAGGCGCCGTAACATCCGCGAAGAAGCGAAAGACAATTTAACGGCGACTGCGTTTACGACCGCGAGTTCGCATTTACGGCGGAGTCACATTGACTCGATGCGCATGGTCTGCAGCGGAAGAACTGGGGAGACGTGTGTCGCGTCGCGTCGACTAGCTCGCACTGCCGCCTGCTTTGTTCCCGTGCGGTCCAGTGTGCGAAGCACCGTTGCCGAAATTCTGCGTAACGGTACAGCTGCCCCTACTTGTGTCAGCAGTGCCATAGTTCAGCCCTTCATGCATTGGACGGTGCTGCCGCCACACAGATCCCCCCTTGGAGAGCGGAGCTCCGTAGCTGCGAAAACGCGGCGATCGTTAGGTGGCACGCGTGTGTTTAAAATTCGCGCGCTGCGTGATGGCAGTGCGGCAGCTTTGGAGGGGGTCGGTCGGCGTCAGAAGGGTGGCAACCCGAGACGTCAGCGCGCCGGACCGGCGAGCGTGCGGTGGGTGTGTCCTTGCGCTGGCGGCTAGTGACAGCGGCAGCAGGCACTGGCTGCGACTGTCCGTAGCGATGCGCGTGAAGGCGCGCGTTGCAGGTCATTGGTGGTGACGTCTCAAAGGCGCTTGCGCGAGTGCGTTGCCGTCGGAACTCGAACGTGGGTCCGGGAGCTACTACGGACAAGCCGGGCAGTGTGGAGCGTGATGACCGGAGCTCGACGGAGAAGCGAATGCGGTAAGCTGGCGTGGATGCCGATCCGGCCTCAATGCCCAACGCGGCGGAGGCAAACGACGCGAACGTGGGTCCAGGAGCTGTAACGAACGCAGGAGACGGTGTCCGGGGCTCGTCTGAAGTTACTGGCCGAAGGCGCTTGCAGCTGGAGGTCGGGTCTCTGCAGCGGACGGCGGCTCGTGGGCGCCGAATTCTGACGGCGTTCGGCGGCTCGGGCGCGTGTTTGCCGGTTTGGGTGTTGTGGCATGCTGGCAACGCAGCACGGCTGTTTGAATTGGACGCGGCGGCCGGCGGGCGTGACGTTGTCCGCTGGCGGCTGTGGTGGGGGCGACCGGTGCGCCTGTGGTAGGCGCGGTCTGGGTGGCCGTACCAGCTGCCTGGGCGTGGTGGTGGGAGGGGCACGTGGCGGCGCGATGACAGCAGGCTCTGGGTGCGGGTTCCGTCTGACCGCTGGCAGAGGGAATGTCGTCCGTGATCAGATCTTCTGCCGGGTCAAAGAAATGCGTGGCTGATGGAGCGGGCAAGACGTAGGCTGGTTTGACGCGGGCGACTGACACTGTCGACGGCTTTCCGTTGCACTCGATGACCAGCGTTTTGTCTCCTCGGGTGATCACGCAGTGCGGTCCACTGTAGGGCGGTCGGAGAGGTGGCCGTACTGCGTCGGTACGCAACATGACGTGCGTGCAGCGCTGCAGGTCAGTGTGGACGAATATCTTCCCGGTGCTGTGCCGCGTTGGTGCGTGCGCTCGGAGGCCGGCCATGTGACTGCGCAGACGTTCCAACAGAGTGGGTGCCACGGCGTCACGTGGGAGTCCTACATCTTCGACAAAATCGCCCGGGATTGTCAGAGATTGCCCGTAAACGAGGTCGGCAGGTGACGCGCCGATCTCCTCCTTCGGCGTGACTCGCAGGCCGAGCAGCACCAGTGGGAGCGCCTCTGGCCATGAGGTGTCGTGGCAGGTTAGAGCGGCTTTGAGAGTCCTGTGTAACCGTTCGACCATGCCATTCGACGCCGGATGGTAGCTGGTTGTCCTGTGTAACCGGGTGCCACACAGTCTGGTGACGTGCGTGAACAACGTGCAGTCAAACTGGCGGCCGCGGTCAGTTGTCACGGGACTGGGACATCCGAAGCGTGCTACCCAGGTGTCGATGAATGCGGTGGCGACGGTCTCGGCTGTGACGTCCGCGATGGGCATTGCTTCCGGCCAGCGAGTGAAGCGGTCCACCACAGTTAGGAGGTACCGCTTGCCTTGTGAGAGAGGAAGCGGGCCGACGAGGTCCACGTGAACGTGCGCAAATCGTCGTGTCGCGTCCGCGAAGGTGCCCACAGGTGCGTGGGTGTGCCTCCCGACTTTGGCACGCTGACATGCGGTGCAAGTGCGCGCCCATTCGCGACAGTCCTTCCGAGGCCCGGGCCAGACAAAACGCGCAGCCACGAGCGTCGCAGTGGTGTTGGTGCCGGGGTGTGACAGTCCGTGGACACGGTCGAAGGCACTGCGCCGGAATTTCTCCGGGAGGAACGGTTGAGGTGTCACACCAAATCTTCCGTGCGGAGCCGGGGACAGGCACTAGCTCCAGTTGCAGGCCACTGGAAGTGTCGTGACGGAAGTGGTGCAGTTCTTCGTCACTCTCCTGTACTTGGGCCACGTCCTCAAAGTTCATAGGGGGTGAAATAACGGCACACGCTCGGGACGAACAATCGGCAACGAATTGTCTATTCCAGAAATATGTCGAATGTCAGTCGTGAATTGCGACACGTACTCTAACTGCTGGAGTTGGTGCGGTGAACACTTAGTGTGGTTGTTCTCGAACGCATGTGTAATGGGCTTGTGGTCGGTGAAAATGACGAATTGTCGGGCTTCTACGGACGGTCGGAATATTTCACCGCTGCGTACACTGCAAGCAACTCTTGGTCATAAGCACTCCAAGCACGTTGCGAATCAGAAAGCTTTTTAAAGAAAAAACCGAGAGGCTGCCAACTCCCGCCGACGCGCTGTTGTAACGCCGCGCCGATGGCGGCCTGGCTGGCGTCCATGATCACAGTCTGCGTCATGTACCGGGTGTGCGAGCAGCGTCACTTCCACGAGATTCCTTTTTGAGCCCGTGAAGCTCTGCTCCATTGCGTCTGTCCAATTCAAGAGGGTCTTTCCTTTTGAGGTAGGACCTTGTAACGCGTAAGTCAGCGGCTCTTGCACGGCTGCGGCGTTGGGCAGGTGTCGACAATAAAAGTTCAACATGCCGAGGTAACGTCGTAATTCTTTGTGCGTCTGCGGACGCGGCATGTTCAGTATTGCCTTCACTTTCTCTGGTAGCGGTGTCGATCTGGTGGGCGTAATTAAATGGCCGAGGAACTCGATTTCTGTCACACCGAACTCGCATTTAGTGGGGTTAATAACAATGTCGGCTTCACTCAGGTGCTGAAAGACAGTCGTTAAGTGGCGGCGGTGGTGTTCGGACGACTTGGAATACACCAGGATGTCGTCGAGGTACGCGAAGGAAAATGACAAGCCTCGCAAGACCCCGTCCAGGAACTGCTGCCAAGTCTGGGCAGCATTCTGAAGACCGAAAGTCATAAACAGGCTTTCGAAAAGCCCAAAGGGCGTTACGATGGCTGTTTTTTCGATGTCTTCGGGCGCCGCCGGAATTTGGGTGTACGCCTTTGTGCAGTCAATTTTGCTGAACACCGCGCAGCCCACCAAGGCGTAGCTGAAGTCTTGAAGGTGTGGGACTGGGTATCGGTCCGGCACCGTTCGCGAAGTAAGGGCGTGATAGTCCCCACACGGGCACCACGAATTGTCTTTTTTGGGCACTAAATGCAACGCTGATGACCATGGGCTGCTCGATGGTTGCACGATGCCTTGCTGCAGCATGGCCTCGAACTCTGCCTTTGCTGCTGCGAGACTGTCCGGCGCGAGTCGACGTGGGCGACACGATGTGGGAGGTCAGGGTGTGGTTATTATGTGGTGCACCGTCGAATGTTTGATGTCTCTCGGTGCACCGGCTGGGCGGGTGAGGTCGGGGAATTGTTCAAGAATGTCAGCGTACTGTCCGAGGCACTTCACAGGTTTAACACTGTAGTATGCAGCCTGCCGGCGCTGTCCCGCTATCTTTAAACTCGTTGTCGCGTCGATGAGCTGGCCGTTTGCGAAGTCGGCTAGCAGCCCATAGTGGCCGAGAAAGTCTGCGCCCAGGATCGGCTCATTGACGTCGGCCATGGTAAAAGTCCACGAGAACGTACGCCGTAGGCCTAGATCTATATTGCGGCTGTGTGTGCCGTAAGGTTCAATAGTGGAATTGTTCACCGCTGTAAGTCAGAGTGCCTCGGCCCGCTTGCGGTCTCGTAACATAGAACGGGGGAATATCGAGAGGTCCGAACCCGTGTCAACGAGGTACCTCACACCTGCCCCCCGTTCCGCAACAATCATATTGCAGCTGGGTGCACCTAGGTCTGGTCGCAGCTGGCGTTTGGGTGCGAGCAAGGAGCGCGGCACCTGGTTGCTTCGTTGCCGAAGCGGGCGTGGTACCAGCAGTAACCGCTTTGTGCGTGCTGTGACGTCGGCGGGGTATCGTAGGAGCGGCTGTTGCTGCGTTGCCGGCTGTGCGAGCCGCGCCACCTGTCGCCCGGTCTGCTGCCGCTGCGGCGCGTGCTGCCCTCTTGCTGCGAGCGCGCCAACCGGTCGACTTGCGTCGAGAGAGCTGCCACCTGTGCGGTCAAGTTTTGCACTAGCTGGTGCAGGTCGGCATCCGGTGCTAGGCGCCGTTGTCAGCGCGTCGTGCACCCTGTCGGCCAAGTTAGCGACGGCGTCCAGCTGCATCTCCGTCTGTGCAGCTATCACTGCCTGCACCTGCGCTGGGAGGCTGCGCACCCAGATAGTGCGTAACAGCGAATCTGGCACCATATCGGACTGCGCGAGGCTCCGCAAGTGGCGCACGAACTGCGAGGGCCTCCGATCGCCGCATTCCTCTTGCCACAGCAGTTGGTGCACTCGCTGTTCCTCTGACGACGAAATCCGCCGGATCAGCTCTTCCTTGAGCCGTTTGTAGCTTGACTGCGTCGGCGGGGCGGTGATTATATCCCGCACTTGGGCCGCATAGTTCTGGTCCAGCTGGCTCACTACGTGCCCAAATTTCGCCAGGTCGCAGGTCACGTGGTTGCTCATAAATACCGCCTCAACCTGGCTGAACCACATTACAGGGTCGCGCGGCGAAAAGGGAGGCAGCCTGATCAATGCCCGTCCAGCGCTTGTCGGCGTTCCGGCGGTCGTAGGAGGCGTCGGTGTGGCGGGCATTTGCGCGCCAATATTGTCCTGAGCTGTCTGTGGCTGTGCGGCGTCCGCGCGTGTAGTCCGTGCCTGTAGCTCACTCTCTGGCCTCGTGTTGCATGCGAGCAGTTCTTCGACGGTCTTTTGCAACTCCTCTAGTGTCGCCATCTTAGTTCAGAGTCGAATCCTCGTACAAGAGGAAAGTACACAGTGAAAATAACACGACAAGGGAAACACACAAAAAAAATAACACTAAGCAGTCCGCGATCAAAAGATACACGCACAAAAACAATACAAAAAAAGTTAGTTAAAAAAAATTTTTACTACGGAGCACTGTTCGGCGCGGGCGTATACGCGCAAGCCTACTCGCGGTTCCACGTCTCTCGTACCGACGAACGTTCGTCACCACGTCTTTTTTTAGCCTCAGATCACGTCGGGGTCACCAGTGATGCGGGAACGTTGGACGGTGCTGCCGCCACAAGGTCACCTAGTGGTACAAGTGCACAGTCCTTGCTTAGGATGATATGTATGAGCTCTCCTATGTTTTCAAGGAAAGTTTCTATACGCCCATTTGTCTGTCTGTAGATGTTTAAGATGTACAGTGATGATCTACTTAGAACTATTTTTGACCTGTTACATCGACTACATTTTCAATGTTATATTTTTAAATAAGTCAAGGCTGTTTATATGGTTTCTGCTTACACTGTAATGGGTTATTATAGCAGCTCCACCTTCCTCACTATACCTGCTGCATGAACTAGCTGTTACATTGTAATTTGCAACAGTAAGATTTAGAATTTCATGCTCATTTAGACCATGTTCAGTCAGAGCTAGAATGTCAGGAGTTTCTTCATTTAGCATTATTTCTAATTGGGTTACCTTATTTTTTAAGTATTCTATATTCTGGTGCATTATTTTTATAACTGAATATCCTGATTCTATGTTTGTTTTTGTCCTATATGCTTTTTTGTTATCACTGTTTTTTGTGGATATCAGATTTCCTGATTTTTCACCCCCACTATACAATGTTAGTATCCCTTGTTTTTAATGATTTTACAAACATCTGCATAGATTCTGCTGAGTGTTACCAAACCTAATCTATTTAAATGTGCGCCATCCTTTTTAACTTAATAAAAGTATTAAAATGATCTCACCTGTCTTATGTTGTAATGGTAAACATTAAAGCAAAATATTCTTGCGTGATAAAATACAAAAAGTACTTGTTTTCATCTAAAATCATTTATTAGATGTAACAGAGCCAATGGCCTCAGGGCACGCAAATGTGCAAACAATATGTCATGCGTAGAAGGGCTAACTAGTTCTCAGAGAACACATTTAGTAATATTTTGCAGGATGACTTGTCAGGTGCAGTAATTTCAAAACTGAAATTTTCCCAATTGATTGTTGAATGCTTAAATGTCTCTTCCAATGACGGCAGTGTGATAGAGGAATTTAAAGTCTAAAAAACTTGGGTTTCCTCTAAAGTTTTCAGTTACATTTAGAGGTGAGTCTAATGGCTGATCAAGGGATCTGATTGAAGTTCATGCGTCTTGTGTGGTCCAGTGGACAGGGGTGGCGCACGGAGACACTTTCCTCGTTAAATGTAGAGCTACCGGTGCAGTGGTGCAACGGTAAGAATATGGGTGTCAATGCCTGTTTCATCCATTACAAAACAGCCTTTGTCAATTTTTTCTAGATAACAGAGGTTCTTCGACAAACTGTTACTGACCTCTAGGAACTATACACAACAACTAACCTATACTGAATCAGCCAGTAGATGTCGAATCTGTTTAAGGAACTTCAGGAACGACTTCAGTCACAGAAGATGTTCATCAGGGCTGTATATTATCTCCTGTGTTGTTCAGTGAATCAATTTTCGAGGAAGTATAGACAAAAAATTGTGGATGGATCACAAAAAATGGGAATGGTGAGCAAGAATGAAACCTTGGTTACTGTAAGTTTGGTTGTCATATTGAGTGCCCACGTAACTGGCATATTTTGAGTTTACAGGAACACTACTAATTTCCTAGGGAGTTGCGTTTTCGATCACTTTACGTGAAGCATTGTTTTGGTTGAGTGACATAATCAAACCCACAAGCAAGGCTGAAGATCTGCATCTGCATGAATACTCTGCAACTCGACCTTCAGTGTGTGCCAGACGATTCGTGGAGCCGCTTTCAAATTTTTTCTCTACTGTTCCATTCTCGAATAGCATGTGGGAAAAACGAACACCTAAATCTTTCTGTGAGAGCTTTGATGTCTCTTATTTCAGGTCGATGCTTATTTCCCTCTATGCATGCGATAGTCAACCAAATCTTTTGACATTCAGACAAAAAAGTTGTAACTACGTGGAAAGATGTCACAACAACGAAGAAAGTCCTTGCTTCGATGACTGCACCCGAATTCGCTTTTCATATCGAAGACAATGTAAAGCGATGCCCTGTCCTCCGTCAATCCAATCTGATAAGGATCCAATTCCGTACTATATAACTTCGAAACTGGTCTTGTGAATTAAATGACATCAATAAAACATTTGAATGGTTTATCCAAGAAGAGTGTATTCATTTAATATTAGAGAAATTGGAAAGGATATATAACCAGCCACCCTCAGGGACAGGTCGTCTTCATTTTCTTGTGTCTTTGTCCCGCATTTATGCGAGATCACCATGGTTACTATTACATTTGGCGTGGTTAACTGAAGGGGTGGCCAGGTGCACCCCTTGTCGCCATCAAATTATCCCCTCCCCCCCCCCCCCCCTTCTCCGTTCCCGGGAGTTAATATGTTACCCCTATTGTCTGCATGTAGTGTCACCTATGTGAAAGATTGTAAACATTTATCTAAATATGAATCGTGTGACTGAGGCAGGACTTGGTTACCAGCCTGAAATTCACGAAAACGGATTTGGGAACCGCCTAAAAACCACATCCAAGCTGGCAGACATATCGACTCTGGTCATTAATCTGCCAGGCGGACTCTATTTGGAGCCACTGCACCTGTTCGAATACCGCAAGCGTGACACTAGCATGTGCCTCTATCTGGGAATATATACTTATCATTTCCTCCCATTTGTTGTTGTGGTCTTCAGTCCAAAGACTCATTTGATGCAGCTCTCCATGCTAATCTATCCTGTGCTAGCTTCTTCATCTCCAAGTGCCTACTGCAACCTACATCCTTCTGAATCTGCTTAGTGTATTCATCTCTCCCTCAACAATTTTTACCCTCCACGCTGCCCTCCAGTACTAAATTGGTGGTCCCTTGATGCCTCAGAACACGTCCTACCAACCGATCACTTCTTCTAGTCAAGTTGTGCCACAAATTCTTCTTCTCCCCAGTTCTATACAGTACCTCCTCATTAGTTACATGATCTACCTATCTAATCTTCAGCATCCTTCTGTAGCGCCACGTTCTCTTCTTGTCTCAAACTATTTAGAGTCACTGTTTCACTTCCATACATGGCTACACTAGATACAAATAATTGCAGAAAAGACTTTCTGTCACTTAAGTCTTTACTCGATGATAACAAACTTCTCTTCTTCAAAAACGCTTTCCTTGCCATTGTCAGTCTACATTTTATATCCTCTCTACTTAGACAATAATCAGTTATTTTGCTTCCCAATTAACAAAACTGAACTACTACTTAAAGTGTCTCATTTTCTAACCTAATTCCCTCAGCATCACCTGATTTAATTCGACTACATTCCATTATCCTCGTTTTGCTTTTGTAGATGTTCATTTTATATCCTCCTTTCAAGACACTGTCCATTCCGTCCAACTGGTCTTCCAGGTCCTTTGCTGTCTCTAAGATATTTACAATATCATCGGCAAACATCAAAGTTCTTTTTATTTCTTCTCCATGGATTTTAATTCCTACTCCAAATTTTTCTTTTGTTTCGTTTACTACTTGCTCAATATATAGTTTGAATAACATCGGGGATAGGCTACAACCTTGTCTCACTCCCTTCCCAACCACTGCTTCCCTTTCATGCCCCTTCTCTCTTATAACTGTCATCTAGTTTCTGTACAAATCGTAAATGGCCTTTCGCTTCCTGTATTTGACCCCTGCCACCTTCAGAATTTGAAAGAGAATATTCAAGTCAACACTGTAAAAAGATTTCCCTAAGTCTACAAATGCTAGAGACGTAAGTTTGCCTTTCCTTAGTCTATCTTCTAAGATAAGTCATAGAGTCAGTACTGCCTCACTTGTTCCAACATTTCTACGGAATCCAAACTGATCTTCCACGAGGTCGGCTTCTACCAGTCTTTCCGTTTGTCTGTAAAGAATTCGTGTTAGTATTTTGCAGCCGTGGTTTATTAAACTTATAGTTCGGTAATTTTCACACCTGTCAACACCTACTTTGTTTGGGATTGGAATTATTACATTCTTCTTGAAGTCTGAGATTTATATGAGGCTAAAAATGAAATTTCTGCAACTGACTAGTGATCATACACATTATTTGATGGGGCATGGTTTATATCATATTTAGCTTCATCATTTTCAGCAGAAACGAAAATGAAGTGAACCGCAACAGAGAAAGATTTACACATTAGTGATAGTGACAATGTCAAACATTTAAAATCGATTGAATTAAATACGGCCCTTTTAAATTCTATAACAAATTTGCAGTTGAGTTAGCTTTTCATTTCAACATACTTGCTCTGTATCACTTGAACAAAGAAAACTGTTCCAGCCGCTGTGCGACCATTTTTCCCAAACTGTCCCGTAACTAATGTAACCCAAAACGAAAAGACATATCAAACCGGAATTACACTCCTGGAAATTGAAATAAGAACACCGTGAATTCATTGTCCCAGGAAGGGGAAACTTTATTGACACATTCCTGGGGTCAGATACATCACATGATCACACTGACAGAACCACAGGCACATCGACACAGGCAACAGAGCATGCACAATGTCGGCACTAGTACAGTGTATATCCACCTTTCGCAGCAATGCAGGCTGCTATTCTCCCATGGAGACGATCGTAGAGATGCTGGATGTAGTCCTGTGGAACGGCTTGCCATGCCATTTCCACCTGTCGCCTCAGTTGGACCAGCGTTCGTGCTGGACGTGCAGACCGCGTGAGACGACGCTTCATCCAGTCCCAAACATGCTCAATGGGGGACAGATCCGGAGATCTTGCTGGCCAGGGTAGTTGACTTACACCTTCTAGAGCACGTTGGGTGGCACGGGATACATGCGGACGTGCATTGTCCTGTTGGAACAGCAAGTTCCCTTGCCGGTCTAGGAATGGTAGAACGATGGTTTCGATGACGGTTTGGATGTACCTTGCACTATTCAGTGTCCCCTCGACGATCACCAGTGGTGTACGGCCAGTGTAGGAGATCGCTCCCCACACCATGATGCCGGGTGTTGGCCCTGTGTGCCTCGGTCGTATGCAGTCCTGATTGTGGCGCTCACCTGCACGGCGCCAAACACGCATACGACCATCATTGACACCAAGGCAGAAGCGACTTTCATCGCTGAAGACGACACGTCTCCATTCGTCCCTCCATTCACGCCTGTCGCGACACCACTAGAGGCGGGCTGCACGATGTTGGGGCGTGAGCGGAAGACGGCCTAACGGTGTGCGGGACCGTAGCCCAGCTTCATGGAGACGGTTGCGAATGGTCCTCACCGATACCCCAGGAGCAACAGTGTCCCTAATTTGCTGGGAAGTGGCGGTGCGGTCCCCTACGGCACTGCGTAGGATCCTACGGTCTTGGCGTGCATCCGTGCGTCGCTGCGGTCCGGTCCCAGGTCGACGGGCACGTGCACCTCCCGCCGACCACTGGCGACAACATCGATGTACTGTGGAGACCTCACGCCCCACGTGTTGAGCAATTCGGCGGTACGTCCACCCAGCCTCCCGCATGCCCACTATACGCCCTCGCTCAAAGTCCGTCAACTGCACATACGGTTCACGTCCACGCTGTCGCGGCATGCTACCAGTGTTAAAGACTGCGATGGAGCTCCGTATGCCACTGCAAACTGGCTGACACTGACGGCGGCGGTGCACAAATGCTGCGCAGGTAGCGCCATTCGACTGCCAACACCGCGGTTCCTGGTGTGTCCGCTGTGCCATGCGTGTGATCATTGCTTGTACAGCCCTCTCGCAGTGTCCGGAGCAAGTATGGTGGGTCTGACACACCGGTGTCAATGTGTTCTTTTTTCCATTTCCAGGAGTGTTTAATTCCCAATGATAAATGAAATATGTATCAGTACCAGTGATTGTTGTAGTTAAATAATGTAGATTACAATTTCCTATATTGAACTGCATGCTCACCTAAACAAAAAGCCTCTATGAAAGCAAGTTGTCCTTAGCAGTGAGCGAGGGGACGTACCGTTGGAGAGCTGTCCCAGCAGAATTCACGGAAAGCAGCCGGAGATCTGCAAGGGAGACGGCAGGCAGTCAGTTTAGGTCGTGCTTTGTCACAACGTAGACTGTATCTCCAGGTTGTGTTGGGACAACAGAGTGTGTCTGTTTTAAACGAGCTGTCTGTGGGAGGGGGTGGGAGGTGGGTGAATGCTGATTTTGGTAAGGTCCCAGAAGACTGCTATTATGGACAGAACGGTAGAAAGCCAGAATTTGTAGAAAAACATGGACCACTAAGAATAGCAGCTGATAGTGGAATGGGGAATAGCAAAGATTAGAGCACCTTTGAAGACTGTGGGACACAGCCAATGAGTTCAGAACAAAATGTTCAACCACGACCTGCAGATTAAAATGGTGATATCTGGACGCAGCAGTGAGGCGCGCTGTAGGAAAGTCGACTCATTTTAATTAAGGTTCAGTAATTTCAGTTTTTCTTCTGACGACTTGTTGCATATATAGGTACAACGTGCTTCCACTCCAGCTACAGAAGCAAAAGCATACCCTTCTGCTATGTGGTGGCCCAAAGAACAGACACCATTTTCATCCAGCAGCCACTGTGAAGTAAAACAGAAAGGAATTATAGACATTGGCTGCGAGTGGACACTGATTTAACTCAATAGCCGGCCGTGGTGGCCGAGCGGTTCTAGGCGCAACAGTCTGGAACCGCGCGACCGCTACGGTCGCAGGTTCGAATCCTGCCTCGGGCATGGATGTGTGTGATGTCCTTAGGTTAGTTAGGTTTAAGTAGTTTTAGGTTCTAGGGGACTGATGACCTCAGAAGTTAAGTACCATAGTGCTCAGAGCCATTTTTTTTTAACTCAATAAGGAAAGTTGACAGTGTGTGCTTTCGAACTCTCAACTTATCCACACTACATTAAATTAATAGCGTGTGGATAAGTTAAGAATTTGGGTCTAATCCGAGGTATGGTAAGGTACTCCGTGCAGTTGTGCTGACCACTGTGTCCACATGGCGTAATCGTCGAAAAACTGAGTGAATGGATCGACGATGAACTTGACTGGGTGCCACTGGAACTTCCGCCCCAAACAAATGCAACGAACGATGAGAGACCAAATAAGATTAAAAAAAAAATGTGGTCAGAGCTCTTGCCTAACAAGTGGCAAGTGGGAGACCTGGGTTCGAGTCCCAGTCCAGCACAAATTTTCAACTATCGACAGTGATTTAAATCATTGCTCACTCGCAGCAAATGTCTATAATTCCTCTGTGTCTTAACAAGTATAATTGTCTAACCAGGTACGTGTTCACCTAATCATAGGCCAGATCCCCTGTCCAGGCTTGCCAAGGCTTTAGCTTATCATTGTCAGTGATTGTCAGACCATTTTTCTTGCAGCTTTAAATGTTCAGAAACGCAGAATTGTCCACTTCACAAAACTCGTAAATATAGTATCCCATGACTACAACATTACTTACAACTGGATTCAGTCGAGTCATGCATATACCTTGGTGTAACAGTCTGTAGGGGTATGAAATGGAATGATCACATAGATTGTTGGCAGACTTCAGTTAAGTGGTAGGATACTGGGAAAATGCAATGAGTGTGCAAAGGAATCTGCTTACAAATCACAGCGCAACTCATCTTAGAATTCTGCAAAAATGTGTGTCACCCGTACCAAATAGGACTAACCGGGGTCATTGAACGTATAAAAAGAAGGACAACTTGTTTGACTAACGGAAGAGCGTCATAGAAAGGCTGAAAAAACTGAATTGGCAGACTCTTGAAAGACGCGAAAACCTATCTACAGAGTTTCGAAAATAAGTATTAACTGAGGAATCTAGAGATATTCTTCGTTCCCCTGCACATCGATCTCGGGATTGCGAAGACAAAATAGATTATTTACGACATGCATAGACGCACTGGAAAGGTTGTTCCTCTGCGTTGTATAAGCAATTGGAACGAGAAGATATCGAAACATGTGGTACCATAAGTACCCCCTGCCACGCACTTCCCAGTGGTTTGCTGAGTTTTCATTTTATTGTAGATGAAGAAAACAGCGAGGTCCCATAAAAAGGGCTTATCAAGTCCAACACGAGAATACCGTCTTTTCAATAATGAAGAATATAGCAGAGATTGTATAGAACACAATCAGAAAATAATTTTGTTTTTTTGTTTTCTTTTTTTTTCTTTTTGTAAGTTCAATCATACCTGTAACAGTTAGGTTCATCATCGTTTTGTATCCGATAGGTCATATATCAAATGCACAGTGTAGGGTGATGTTGGCGATTTGCTTGTGCGTCAGAGTGCGAGCTTGTCGGTTTCCCTGCTGTAGTAGCCTGTTGGTAAATCCAGTCAACGTTGCTGATATGCAGGGGATTGCCGTCGTTTGTCGCTTGTTGGTTATGTTAGCTTGCCATAGGTGGTTATGCCCTAGCTAGTAGAGTCTTTGGCCGCTTATGTTTCCACCTATGGTTGTGAGCACTCTACGAGCAGTCTACGGGTACGCGTATTTAACTGAAGGAATTTGGTCTGAACTACATCCAAGACCTACATACCTGTGGGCAGTTGACTTTCAGGTGGGGAAGGAAGGGCAGACAAAGCATTCTTATTTGTTATATTAACGTCTATATGGATGCTTTTTCAAATAATCAGCCTAACAAAAATATGAAAAAGTTTGTTTCTTGCAAAGAGCATGGAATGAATTTATGCTCTTTCTGAGGTTACCAGTGTATATTTACTGTAATTTGGTCGGCATTGATGCTGCTAGAGTGGCAATCTGCTGTGGACCTGCGTCGGAAGTAGACAGTTTATGTCTGCCCTCAATTTCACAGATACCCGACTTCCCCTATGTGTTGGGTGATTCAGACAAGTTACGTCAAATAAGAACCAAGAATTCTATCAAGATCATGACACTACTGTTTGGAGAAATAATAAAGCCGCTTTATAAAAATGGAGAAAGGGAAAATGTAGAAAATTTGAGATTTCAGTGCCATCAGTGTTTGGTAAAGTTACTGGAAAGGATGTGTATGTAAGGATAGCTGATCATTTTACATCACATAATTTCCTGTCAAATGTACAGTTCGGCTTTAGAAGTCGTTGAACGATGGAAAATGCTATATTCTAGTATTACGGGTAACCTAAATATTTCTGTTTGCTGATGACACTAGCTTGGTTGTAAAGGGTTTTGTGTGCAACATTGGCTCAGTTTCAAACAGTACAGTTCACGACATAAGTTCATGGCTTGTAGGAAATAAACTAACGCTACATCACAATAAGACTCAGTTTTTACTTTTTCCAATACATAATTCAACAAACACCGACATTTCAATTTCACAGAATGGGCATATGTTTAGTGAAACTGAACAGTTCAAATCTCTAGGTGGTCAGATAGATAGTAAACTGTCGTGGAAAGCCCACGTTCAGGATCTTGTTCAAAGACTTAATGCTATCATTTTTACTACTCGAACAGTATCTGAAGTAAGTGATCGTTCGACACGAAAATTAGTCTACTTTGCTTATTTTCATTCGCATATGTCATATGATATATTTTGGGGTAACGCTTCTCATTCAAAAAGGATATTTCTGGCTCAGAGCCGGCCGGAGTGGCCGAGCGGTTCTAGGCGCTACAGTCTGGAACCGCGCGAACGCTACGGTCGCAGGTTCGAATCCTGCCCATAGTGCTCAGAGCCATTTTTTTCTGGCTTAGAAACTGGCGGTTTGGGCAATAAGTGGTGTAAATTCGCGAACATCTTGTCGACCCCTGTTCACTAGTCCGGGTATTTTGACATTGGCCTCTCAATATATATATATTCTTTACTGTCGTTTCTTGTTAACAATATCAGCTTATTCCCAAGAATAAGCAGCTTTCACTCAGTTAATACTCTGCAGAAATCCAACCTGCATTTGGATCGGACTTCCTTAACTCTTGTGCAGAAAGGTGTGCAGTATACTGCTGCATCCATTTTCAATAAACTGCCACAAGAATTCAAAACTCTTACCAGCATTCCACGCGCTTTCAAATCGAAACCGAAGAGTTTCCTCATCGGTCACTCCTGTTCTGTTGAGGAGTTCCTTGAAAAATTATGCTGTTTCTTATCTTATGTTGTTGATTGCGTTTACTGAAACTTATGGCTTGATTTTTTTGGGTTCATAATCATTTTATTTTTATCTTTATTACTTTTGTGTTCAAATTTCATGTACTGACACGTTCCAGGACCATGGAGATTTGCTCCTCAATTTGCTCCTAAGGAAGTTGACATGTAAATAAATAAATCTGAAGGAATAAATCAAACGTCGTTGTTAAGTGCAATTAAATGAAGTAGTGCAACGTGATTTCTGATATCAAGTAACGTCCTCATCAAATAATTTAGTTTTAATGTAATCAATGACTAATTGGAGATGTCCGATATTAACTAGAAAAGTATTTCCTAGACTTGGAAAGAACTAAATAATTTAACTGTTTTTGGGAAACTGCTTCTAAAAATGACCAAAAAGCATTAAATACTTCCTTCAGGCTCACCTGTAGCATCAGATAAGTGAAGAAAATAACAGCAATAACGCCAATACTAATTGAATTAGGGCGTAACTTCATAATCAAGATTGATATTTCTCGAACTAAGAAATTTGTTCAAATATATGAAAATTTCCAAATAACTTCGATTTGGGGCTACGAGAGCAATAGAGTCTTCACATCTCGCTGTCATGAGGGTAGTTGTAATTTCCCTGTTAGAAGCTTGGTGATAATTAACCAGTTAATAGAGAGTGTGTTTTTCTTCACCGTGTCTAGAGACGGCGAAGAAGGGGTCTTTTTGACGCTAATGTTGGAAAAAAACTGAAACCCATTAGCAGTAAACACCGCATACAAACTGGTTTTGATAGCATTTCAGCCTTTGAGTGATGGGATTTGTGGAGGTATTGAACATATCGAAAACACGCGTTGAGTAGCTGACGCAACTGTTGAACGTCGATCTAGCGGAAAAGAACTACAACAAAGCAAAGAAATAAATGCATTGAACCGGCTGGAATTCGCTTCCAGGGAGTCAGGAGCCGGACCTCTCATACTGTAACGCACTTTCCCGGTTACAACACAATGTTTCGGCTGGCGTACGTTAGATACAGTGGTCTGATTGAGTGATCGTTTGATATGTGTGCCTTATAGGTTCGATTCCCACTTAAGGCGTCCATTGTAATAAGCACGCACAAATCTCCTTCACTCCTGTTAATGTCATGCGAAAACAGTCAAGTTGTACCGTAGTTCAGAATCTGCATTAAACATAATATCCCTTCACTACCGACTAGGCAGGGACGGAAGTCACCGCAAACAGAAACTCTTTATCACCAGCAAGCTTTGGTACACATGAAACGTTATTTTATGTAATGAACCAATAGCCATTTAAAGTCACAAGCCACTCATATTATTTCAACTTGAGACGCTGAAAGTTTTAGTGGTGGACTGGGATTCGAAATCGGGTCTTCTCTTTCGCGGTACTTGACCCTCTGAAAGATACAGTTCCACCATTTCATTGCTTTCCCCTAATTGCAAACTTCTCTACGCCTTCACGAAAGGCAGGTATGTGTTTCGAAACCTGGTATAACACAAAAATATTCGTAACTTCGTTTGAAGCCCTAGCAGTGCAGGCCGAACCACTATTGAATAATAATTTTCATTTTTAATGTCTCTCCGTCTTATGTCAACAATAACGATAGGTATTGTTATTTGTAGTCAAATATGCGCGCCCTCACTACTAGGGAAAAAATTTATTTCCGTTTCAAATTCAAACATCCTACTGCTTGTGAAAAAATTTCATGACTAGCATCCGACTTTCTTAGTTAACAATCCGATTAGGTACTGTATTCAAACCTCCATCACAAAATTTTACGTCATGGCATCTCATTTTTAAACAGTGCACACCTCTTTACTTGAAACTATATTAAACGTCTTTCACAGTTAGATAACAAGGATATAAGGGTACCGAGTAGCGCCCTCGCGAGCACGCAGAGGTCACATGAAGTGTCGTGGACCTGACTAATGTCTGAGGTGGTGCTGGAGGGAATTGACACAATGAATACTGCAGAGCTGTCTATAAATCCGTAAGAGTACGAGGGGGTGGAAATCTCTTCTGAACAGCATGTTGCAAGGCATCCCAGATATGCTCAATAATGTTTATGTCTGGAGAGTTTGGCGACCAGCGGAAGTGTTAAACTCAGAAGAGTATTCCTGGAGTCACACTGTAGCAATTCTGGACGTGTGAGGTGTCGCATTGTCCTGCTTGGACTGCCTAAGTCTGTCGGAATTCACAATGGATATGAATGGATGCAGGTGCTTACGTACATGTCACCTGTCAGAGTCGTATCTAGATATATCAGGCGTCCCGTATCGCTCCAACTGCACACGCCCCACACCATTACAGAGCCTCCACCTGCTTGAACAGTGCCCTGCTGACATGCATGGTTCATGGGTCCATCAGGTTGGCTCCATACCCGTACACGTCCATCCGCTCGATACAATTTGAAACGGGACTCGACCGACCAGGTAACATGTTTCCAGTCATTAACGGTCCATTGTTGGTGCTGACGGGCCAAGGTGAGGCGTAATGCTTTGTGTCGTGCAGTCGTCAAGGGGACCTCATCAAGGGGACACGAGTTGGCCTTTGGCTCTGAAAGCCCATGTCGATGATGTTTTGTTGAATGGTTCGCACGCTGACACTGGTGATGGCCCAGCATTGAAATCAGTAGCAATTTGCGAGGGTTGCACTTCTGTGACGTTGAACGATTCATTTCAGTCGTCGTTGGTCCTGTTCTTGCAGGATTTATTCCGGACGCACCAATGTCGGAGAGCTGATGTTTCACCGGACTCCTGATATTTGCGATTCTCTGGTAAAATGGTCGTACGGGAAAATCTCCGCTTCATCACTACCTCACAGATGCTGTGTCCCACCGCTCGTGCGCCGACTATAACACCACGTTCAAACTCACTTAAATCTTGATAACCTGCCACTGTAGAAGCAGTAGCCAATATAACAACTGCACCAAACACTTGTTGTATTATATAGGCGTTGCCGACAGCACCTCTGTATTCTGCCTGTTTACATTATCTGTACTTGAATACGTATGTCTATACCAGTTTCCTTGACTCTTCAGTGTAGAGGACCTGCAAGACAGCTGTTATTCGCGCTGTATGAAAACGCAATTCAGATAGTTCGTATGCTTTTCATCATCATTGCAGGACTCAACTGTACCATTTACTCATTAAGGAAGATTGGTTAACTGTGAGAGACGGCCTGAAGTTCC
Source organism: Schistocerca serialis cubense (assembly GCF_023864345.2). Classification (NCBI taxonomy): domain Eukaryota; kingdom Metazoa; phylum Arthropoda; class Insecta; order Orthoptera; family Acrididae; genus Schistocerca; species Schistocerca serialis. The sequence goes on from NC_064638.1 coordinate 342,031,501, forward strand.
TAATGTTGGTGGGTGGAATGAATTGCAGAACACGTTCGGGTATGCAAATTATTATCATTTCAGCACAACCGCAGAAAGTGGATACGAGTAATGTCACCTACATTAAGTATATAAGGAAAGATTGTAGAGCTGTTTCTCATTCCGAAACTGCGTATGGTTGTTGGTTTATGTGAGAAGATCGTGTATTGCCACGTTTAAGGAGGAGAAACGCCAACCAGCACGTGTCGAATTCAACAGCGGGAGGATTGTGGAAACTGATGATTCCACGATACTGCTGCTCTGACTTTTGATACATACTGCCTTCATAATGTTACAGTTTAATGGCTAGCAGCGTCGGGCCTGTTTGATGCTAAGTGGCAACACAAATGCTGGTAGGCTGTATCACGTCAGACAGCAAATACTTACGTAATTTTTCTTTAGACCTCTTTTTAATGTTACGTATAAAGGTGTTTGCTAGATAAAGAATCAAAGTTGGTATCACAATTTAGTGCTAGTAGTGGACATCTCTGAAACTGTCACACGAACTGTGACTCTCAGTTATTTACTGGAGAAATTGCATGAATATGGAATACTACATAATGAATTTAGACACTCCTATACTAAAATCATTTTATTTCACTTGCATCAAGTACTTTTTCAGTCAATATTAGTATTTATACATCCAAAATTCGAGACTAAGTAAAAACCGCGCTGGAAGCTAATCAAGATTTTATTTATAGTTTAATTGTATGAAGATGCTATTAATTTAATAAAATGCATATATTACATAAATATTTTGAAGTGTTCTCAATTATTCATAAATCTATTGATTCATTATTTCCACACTCTGAGTATGGACTACAATGTTATAGGCACCGGGCAATCCTCTTCTATTAGGGACAAGCACACAACTGTGTTCCAATAATGACTATTCTTATCGTGGACGACTGTATTTTCTTCACCGCCGTCTGAAATTCAGCAGACCTATCAGTTTCACCGTTGTTCACAACTGCTTCAGGAGCATTAGCTTCGGAACTACTTTCATCACTTCTTCAATTTCACGACTGAGTGCTAACAATGTTTCCCGTACAAAATCTTCCGTTTGTAAAATGTCATTTCTACGTGCCATTTTCACATAAATATACTTCACCCTCGGCGACGGAACAGTAACACGATGTCTAGACCAGCGTCACACTAGCCCTTCAGAAATATTTCTGTGACATTAATTAAACAGAAATGTCTCACAACTTCGAACGTCGGTCCTCTACTAGGTTTCACACAATGTGTGAATTTACATTGGTGTAGCGGGCCGTGTATGTGCAGTGTCGCATGTACACTAACAAACGAAACAACTCCAGGATCAGAATGGCCCTGGAGTACACTCCTAGGTTAGTAGCTACAAACACTAAAAATTTCTTGTGTACATTAGAATGTTCACTGCATTGTAAGCTGTAACTGAGAGGGAACCGAACCTCGATATTTGTTAGTCGTTCTGAATGTGTAGTAGCTGACTTGTTTTAAATGACTCATTCTGTGCATAAAATTATATAACTAGAGGATATTTCTTTCACACCAAACTGCACTGGAGAATTGCGCCATACAGTACTGGAGTTCATAATGGGATTCCTAAGCCTGACATAGAAAGGAAACTGCGAAAGAAAATTTGATCCCATGCAGACTGAATGAAAAATACTTCAGTTTATAGTAGAATTTCATCCCATGCAGACTGAATGAAAAATACTTCAGTTTATAGTAGCGTGCACGAACAAAACTTGTTCCTAGAGCAGTTTGAGGAGGTTTACAGTGTCTCCTGCCTATCAGCCTCTAAAGCTGTAGTGATTCTGAGAAACATTTTCTTAGAAAATAAGTTTTGTTTTTAAAAAATGCGAGTCTTGTACTCCTGACATCCATACAGAAGCGATACTAACTCTTCTTCTTTCCGCGACTGTCGTAATGTAAAACAAGATGTGTGCTGACAACATTTTTTTGTTGTACATCAAAAATTTTATAACCTGTATACATTTTACAGGTATAATGGATATATCATTTAAAATGAATTATTTTTCTTTTTTGCAGGTGCATTCTAATAACGTGCCAAGTTGTTTGCATAGTCACTTTACTTTCTTCGTTATTACTGTAAGTATTAATGTAAAATTTACCTCACTCTCTTAATTACAACACAAAAACTAGAGTTTATTTCTTTGTTTATGTGCCTTATGGTGCACATTCGTAATAAGCCTACTATTCGGAACAACAAACTAAGAAAAAATTCAAAACCAAAATAAAGCATAAAAAAACAAAGGACGTCTTTTACTTTAGACACGCCTCATTCTGAAGCTTACCTCAAAGATGTCTTGTTCTGAATTCGATCGGCATTGATAAACCCAATCTTCAGCTTGCTAAATTGTGAGAACCAATCTGAATCGCAACAATTATTCTTATAGTTCCATTATATATAATACATTAAGCAAATGTGAAACACAATGCACAATTTGTTTGATGTGAACATAAAAGGCAGCAGTGTTCCAATTTATGCACTCCAATGAAACATGCACAGAAAAACTGCTGTCTTTAAGACACAAAATTAACAAAGGCAACTCATACATTGAATTTACACTTGACTTACGTAATTAGTAGCTACACACTGTTGCTGTGGTGCCACGTAGTATACCACCCAATGGGCGACTTTGTGTTGGCAATGGAACTGCAAGTCTCTGTCAGACGCCAATAGCGGCTGTGTGGAATCCGGCAGACCCAATGGTGCACACCTGCTGAGCCATGCCTCCAGTGGATCAGTACCATAAGCTCCCTCTGTTGGCGCAACGGAAGATGGCTGCCAACAGCCAGATGACCTACTCGCACTTGGAGCCATTTTGCGACATGATGCTACGCAGATGCTGCCTGGTCATGTTTCTGACACCATCGTTTATGCTGTAGAATACAGAGAGACTCATCCATGATAACATTGAGATCAGGGCTCTATTTCTTGATGTGTTATTTGGAATGAGTCTTCATACGGTTGAAGAGATACAAGCTAAGTAAATCTTCTGTTTACAGTGTTACCTTGTTTGCAAATCACTTCTTCTGTTCAGCTTTCCTAGTTGTGTACAAAGTCGTACACAGCATTTGCAACATGTCTGACAAAACAACAAAACATTTAGTTGATATGAAAGTTTTCTCTGTGTCAGGCTGAGACATTTTCTACATACTCCAGCAGCTAATTTGACTATTGGGAGTGAGAAAATGCCTATTACTAACATTAAAAGACAAGAGCAGAAGTTTTATGTTGTTGTTACAAGTACTTTCTACATCAAGACTATTATGGTTAGAGCATTAAGCTAGAATTGCAAATGGAAAGAGGAAAGACAGGGTTGTGTTTTTTAGGTGATTTAGGGAACTACAGAAAACCTTTGTCGGCTTCATCAAATACCGAGATGATCCTCACTTCTTTCTGCTGCACAGTGGTCTGTGCAAATTGTTGCACATGCAGCATAGTATCCCTACATGTTGACTCACGAGACAGTCAGTTACAATTGCATTGGGCGTGGAATCATCAAGGCGGATTGTCGTCAGTGGAAATGTGTCACCAGGGACATTCACCTGAGTTTACTTGGATTCTGTGGTAGTAACTGAAAGAACCATGACAACTGGGGTCTTCACGAACTTGTTGTGGGCCACTTACATCCTTTCGAACTTTTTGTCTTTCCCAGTGGCGATAGAATCTTTCAGAGGATAAATATCCACGGAATTAGACCAGAATCGTGCTAAAGTGATTCGAGGAGCATGACAGAGAACTCACGTTGATTCCTTGGTCACCAGATTTACCCGGTGTGAACCTGACGAAAAAGTCTGGGATGCTATCAGGCGCTAACTCTGTGCACTCAAACCACTGTCGCATAATGTGCAGGTATCGCCTGACCTGCAAGTAGATGTTTCGTGGTACGTACCTCTGGAAATCTACAAATGACTTGAGGAATCCAAGTCACTGTATTGCATTCCAAAGTTGAATGAACACCCTATTAAGCAGATGATCAAATTCTAGGCGCATCACTGCAACTTTTTAGAGTGAACATTCAGTAGATATTGTGTTGCATCGTCTTAGTTCAGTTAAAAAATGAGAACTAGAGTGAAAAAATGAAACACTCCGAATTAATATGATATTGATTATTTTTAATCGAAAGAGCAGCATAGCTTTCATTTTGTTGTGAACATGACCTAATAGATTGGTGTTAGTTGCATTTAGCTACTTTGGGACTTGTTTCAAATAAGGATAAAGTTGCACTAAATACAACGATGTTACTTCCAACCACAGAGAATGAAGTCAGTAAAACAATTCAAAAACTAAAAAATAAAAAGTCAGTAAGCTTAGATGAAATACCAATGTGTGTACTGAAACAATGCATAGGGATTATACAAGGCCCCTTAAAAATATAATAAATGAATCCTTCACATCATGGACATTTCCAGAGCAATTAAAACAGGCAAAAGTTGTACCTTTGCTTAAGAAAGGTAATGCAGAAGACAAAGAAAATTACCTGCCCATTTCCTGCTGCCGGAATTCTCAAAAATGATAAAAGCAATTATGAAAGACAGATTAATGAATTACCTGAATAAATACAATTTTTTAAGCAAATCACAGTTTGGTTTCCGAAGTGGCAAAATAACGGAGTCAGCCATAGTAGAATTCACGCAAGTTGTACTTGATGCTCTTAATGAAGATGAGTGTGTCACAGGCATATTTTTGGATCTTTCTAAGGCGTTTGATACAGTTGACCACAAGACTCTACTAAATAAATTAGAAGCGTTAGGAGTAAGAGGGGTAGCTAATGACTGGTTTCAATCATACTTAAGAGATAGGTTACAAAGAGTAGACATAACACATACTTCAATTAGATCGAAGCATTTAATAAAACACTTATTAGAAGCATATTAGGACCAATACTGTTCCTGATATAAATCAATGACTTTCCCACTAGTGTTACTCATGGCGAAAAAATCCTGTTCACTGATGACAACAATATTATAGTCACTGAGAAAACAAATGAAACTCCAAGGAAGTTTATGATTGGTCAATAAGTAATAAAGTTACATTGAACATAAAAACCTAATGCCATACCGAGGGAGGTGGCGCAGTGGTAAGACACTGGACTCGCATTCGGGAGGACGACGGTTCAATCCCGCGTCCGGCCATCCTGATTTAGGTTTTCCGTGATTTCCCTAAATCACTCCATGCAAATGCCGGGATGGTTCCTATGAAAGGGCACGGCCGACTTCCTTCCCCATCCTTCCCTAATCCGATGAGACCGATGACCACGCTGTCTGGTCTCCTTCCCCAAAACCAACCAACCAACCAACTAATGCCATGAATTTCAATCTGAAGAGGAAAAACGATAATGTTAATTTAAATGTAGATTAAACCTCTATAGACTGTGTAACAAATGCAAAATTCTTAGGAATGAATACTGATTCTCAGTTGAAGTGGTGTGAACACACAAACGTACTTGCAAACAGAATGTCATCAGCATGTTATGCCCTTAGAATCCTATCATCAGTGTGTAACATGCACTGTCTTTTAGTTACATGTTATTCATTAGTACACTCAATTCTTAGATATGGCTTTCTTTTTTGGGGAACAAATGCACAAAATATGAACACAATTTTCAAACTCCAGAAAAGAGCCATAAGAATAATAACCAAAAATACTAGTCAAGCTCATTGTAAAGATCTTTTCAGAACACTGGGTATTTTAACTGCTCCATGTGAATACCTTTACCAGTCAGTCGTACACATCAAAAATAACATTGATAATTACTGCACAAACAACTCTGTCCACGACCATGCAACAAGAGATAGACTCAACTTACATTGACCAAGAAAAAGTAAATATAAAACTCAAAAAACCATTTTATAACAAGGAATAAACTGTACAATAAATTACCAAAAGAGATTAAAGAAATTGCAAAAATACACGTATTTAAAAAGGCAGCTAAAAAGTACCTATTATGCAATACGTTTTATACACTCAAGGATTACTTAGCTAAAACAGAGTAAGGGTTTGATAAAAAATGTTATACAAGTAAATAATAATAATAATGATTATAAAAATCCAACATTCCACATGACACCTTCACTTTGTTTGTTTGTTTCTTTTTTTTTCTTTTTAAAAATACTTACCCCCAATATGCATAGCACAATACTAACACCTCTTCCTCTTTCTAAGCTCAACATCTCACTCATTATGGATGGATGCTGACTCAGCTTTCCAGGATAGCAAGTGGGAAGTTGCAGTACAGAAAATGGCCCAGAGATCACCAGTGTGTGTGTGTGTGTGTGTGTGTGTGTGTGTGTGTGTGTGTGTGTGTGTGTGTGTGTGTATGTGTGTGTATTATGAAACAATGTGTGTATAGTGTGTGCTGTGACTGATAGTGAGATATGAATGAACAATGTAGCACTACATTATTTAATAAGTTATTTATAAAAAAAATTGTATACCAGGAGCAAATCTAAGGGTTGTGCCTAACTAGAAGTCTTTAAATATGTGTGTAGACGAATTAGCTTATTTTAAATTGATATAAATTTGTAAATACTTTGCCATGTCCTATATCCCTGTAAAAAGAGATCTACAGATGAATAAAGCTACTACTAATACAACTATGATGCAGATCCTCAGCAATGTTCTTACAAAGATAAAAGTGTTACATTAACCAATGAAAAGATGTTTTCACTATTTGACTGTTTAGACACAATATGAGACAGACACTACGTTTGTCTCACACTTCTAACTGCAGTTAATCTCGTCTTCGCCGCCATAAAAGACTCCTTTCTAGGTTGGTGGTTGGTTTGTGGATGTTGAAGGGATCAGACTACAAATGCCATCAGTCCCACTTCTTTCTAGCATAGGCAAAAAAGAGATATAGATAATTTGTTACAGATCACAAAAGAGGTAAGGAACATTAAACTTAAGGACAATGATCTTACCAAGTATCATACACAAATTCCCTTGACTCTGGTAGTGTACTGCCCCTACAAACATGTTATACAAGAATTTAACATACTTTAAAGAAAAATGGTAAATGTTTTACACAAATTAGTTTTACATTAAATGATGTAGAAATTGTCCCTTGCCAAAAAGTGATAAATATTTTATACATGTTTTGTTTGCTGTTAATGATAAAGAATCATCCTTTCCAACAGTTTGTGTGGGCCATCAAACACATTATTGGCGCTGGTTACTTTTCCTGTAGCACAGCACAAAAACTCTTATTTAACCTATCTCAGCTACACCTTTGGTGTGCTATCCTTTCAGCAGGGCTTTTGCTGTCCATACTATTATCACTGTTTCACTTCACTTCCAGCACACATGAAAGGTGTAGAGAAAATATCTCATACAAATGACTATTCTGTTCTTATTGTTAAAAAGATATTAACATGAAACATACTTGGCCAAGCAATTTCAATACAGCAAACTGCGCAAGTAACTGACAGTACTTTAATTTCTGTTATACCCTTTTGATATAAATCTCACACTACTGTGATTGTCCAGAAATAAGTAAAATGCATACTCATTCTGCCACAGATTACGTTTCTGTATTTAAACAGTTTTTTGTGATATTGCAAACAAGACAGTACATACTTTTTATTATGTTAATGTATAATCACAAATTTGAAGCATTATTTATTCAATTGTGCCAGCAATCTACTTTGTCTTACAAAAATGTAAGTCGCAAATCTCGACAGCTAACTAGATAATCAAGTCATTATTCCTTTGCCCTTACTCTATTTATTACCACTGTACGTTTCTCATCATTGCTTACAGTATAAATATGTACCTACAGATATTAGTAGGACAACATGTGTGGAACTAAATGACAGTGTTTAACCATTAGCTCTTAAACTACTTCATATTTCATATACTTCTAGATTCATATAAAATCTCCATTACAAATACCTCTCTAAAACCCAATATCGTTCTCCCTTCAGATACATACTCCTACAACATTCATTAACTTCCTTAATCACCTCAATAAAGACACAAAAATGCCCTCACTCTCCGAATTTTCTCGACACATAATTATTCTCATCATATGAAACAAGGCCAGCTGTTGTGACTGAGCGGTTCTAGGCCCTTCAGCCCGGAACCGCGCTGCTGCTATGGTCGCAGGTTCGAATCCTGCCTCGGGCATGGATGTGTGTGATGTCCTTAGGTTAGTTAGGTTTAAGTAGTTCTAAGTCTAGGGGACTGATGACGTCAGATGTTAAGTCCCATAGTGCTTGGAGCCATTTGAACCATTTGAATATAAAACATGCCCACATTTAATATTGTTTGCATAAACAAGTAGCTCCTCATCCATATGTCATTTTACACATTTTTCCATTTGTTATAACCGCCAGCTGTTGTCTTATTCCAATTCATTACAGTTCCTCTGCTCTTTCATGACTTATGAAACAAATTTACTAGATTACATAGAATACTCTACTGGTACTAATTAGCTTCTCTCAAGAATGTGTTAGATGTTCCTTCACATCTGTCATTTACCTCTATTCTTTCTGGCACTACTGTTTTATAGTTTGATCTTGAACAAATACAAAAATTATGGATTCTGCAATATCTCAGTTACTACTTTAAAAGTGACTTTATAATAGTATGATGTGAGTACCACAAGTTTTATTACACTGCTCATGAATGAAATCTTTGGACAACCACTGCTTAATCTACTTATAATTTCTACAATTTTCTTAAATATAAGGGTAGGAAAGATTGAAGAAAAATGAGACTTCAAACAAGAAATAAAGTGTCACCCAGCCAGGAGCATACCAGTCGCCAGATGGTATACCAGCAGAAGAGTTGCTGGTTCCCTACATCCTCTGTCCTCTGGGTTACCCCTAGAAATATTAAGAAATTTCGAATGTTGTACATCTTTTAGTGTTCCATCATGATAACTCTTGCACCATAGTTTCTTCATAAAGTCCCGTTCAAATTGATTGTAATAATTAACCTCTGCTTTCTTCATGACTTCCTTGGCGAAAACTTCGACTTCCGTTCTGTACATTGCAAATTGGGCTATGGAGGCACAATGAAAATTCCTGTTAACCTTTGGTAACTGTCTTTGGCTGCAATTACCCCTTCAGTTCATTCTTCTGCCTTGTATTAGCCTGAATGTCCTTACCAGCATTATACATTATCATAATGAGATTATCTGCCCTCACAAACAAAGTTTCGTTGTCAATCTTCCCATTGGTTTTGTTAGTTTTACTCTCACATTTTTGTATACCTTCTTGCAAATGGCTGGTCTCTTGCTTGATTTGCTGATCATCATCCTGCCTTTGTGTTGCTATTTCTTCCCTAAAATTCAAATGCATTCTTATGGCAACTCTGTCATATCCTTCATCTGTTAATCATGAGATGTCTCAAATTCTTGAATCTCCGCTTGTCTTTCAGACTTAGCTCTTATAACACCTTCCTCAGATTTTCCTGTTATCCATATTACTATCTCTTTAGTCTAAGACTCTTTTTATTTCTTCCTTAAATTCCTGTAATCCTCTCTTCAGGTCTCCTTATTCTTTCTCTATGTTCTCTTTGGTTCCCTTTTTTCTTGGTCTATTTTCTCGAAGTTCTGCTGGGTGATCTTTCTTCATCCTCTCATGCCTCTTTCTCTTCGTTTTCTTTCGCTGTTTCTTGCATTATCTTAGCTATCGATGCCAACGTTATTTGTGACTGCTCCCCATCGATGTCAGATTTGTCTCTTGCTAGTATCATTGGTGTCTCAAGATATCTGATAGAATAACCTAACAGGCTGTCAACTGACAATCCACTACCACTGATTCCTGAATCATCCTCATCTTCCTGCCCTATTTCCTTTTTCCCAGCTGTTAGGTCTTCAACCTCTTACTCTGGCTCAGAGGACATTGGGTTTAATTATAACCCACTGGCAATTACTACTAATGAATCATTGGTAACCCAAACACTTCCAAATTAGCTATTAATTAAATTAGCTTTCACTTTTCCATTCCGATTAAACCAACCTGAGGAAACAACTATCACCATTAAATACAGTAAGAAGCACAAGCCTGTCAAAATAAAGCACTAACTTCAAGATTCGCAGTTTGGCATGAAACATTGAAATAAGACAGAACATCTAAACTGTAGCTGTCAGCTACCTTTATATTGGTGTAAATGTGCCTATACCAGCATACTATACTTCCGAGCAAAATTTTGAAAAAAATTGAAAATACTGTTCATAGTTATTTGTATTAAAGAAAAATCTAATATGAAGTCACTTACATGCTTTGAAGATAGTGTAATGTATTGCGCCAGTAGATCGTCTTGACACACTCGCCGATCACACTGCTTGCTGGCTGCTGTGAGACTGTTCACCGCGTTTGCTGGTGTGTCTGCTGATTGGAGTGCTGTTCGCGGTTCAATAGTTGGCCACTGAACGGAGTTGTGGTCATTGTCGTTCGCCAGCCTGCAGCCAGATGGCGTTGCTGAATGTGATTGAGACTTAACTGCTAGCTGCTGAGATCAGCGCCACTATTGCACTGGAGGCCGCTGCAGTCAACGTTCAGTGTGGTTTTTCTGCACTGTCTGACTTCTTTGAATGTTTTGCTGTAGTGGCGTGTGGAATCACCTTCCTACCCACTATTTTTTTGACTCGGCTGCTGCGAGTACTGACTTGACCCGGGGTCTAGCCATACACCCTCCACAGCGACTGAGCACTGTAGCTAGCGACTAATAAGAAGCCACCAGACGACTTCCAATGACAAAGTGCTGTGAAGTGTTGTGCACCAGCCGCACGCGAATTCTGTGTTTGTATGCGTGTGTGTGTCCTGCGTCAACATGTCCTCGCACTATATTTTCAAAATGCTTTCGTTCGAAGATAGTGTTGTGGAGGAGCGAGAGGCTGAAGTATTTGTAAGTACCGTAATTAGTATTAATTTTCTGCACTTAAAGTTTTTTTAAGAGTTTAAATTCATTTAAATGAATTTAAACACTTAAAAAAACTTTAAGTGCAGAAAATTAATACTAATTACGGTACTTACAAGTACTTCAGCCTTTCGTTCGTCCACAACACTATCTTTTAAAGAAATCAATTTGAAAATATAGTGCGAGGACACGTTGACGCAGGACACACACACGCATACAAACACAGAATTTGCTCGCAGTTGGTGCACAACACTTCACAGCACTTTTTCATTAGTAGTCGTCTGGTGGCTTCTTATTAGTCGCTAGCTACAGTGCTCAGTCGCTGTGGAGGGGTTATGGCTAGACCCCTGGTCAAGTCAGTACTCGCCTCGGCTGCTACACAAAGTACACATGGCCATGTGATGTCACTAAGCAATTGCTCTTTTGTTGGAACACACACACACATACAGAAAAATAGCACAGTTGCGCTACGTGTTGACAACTGTACTACGTTTACAAGCAATTTTAGAATACGTAACGAGAAGTGATGTCATGATCAAATGAGCAGAAGAGACATAAAATCGGCAAAATTACGAAAATTGACGGAAAATATGTATACACTGAGAGAAAATACGCCAAAAGTCCGAGAAATTGAGAGAGAATGAGTAAGTATTTACAAGTCTGCTGGGTGGAGGAAAATTCTTGTACATGGGAATGGGTATGTGACAGAGAGGAATATGAGAAAAAATTGGCAAGGAACACCGGGAAACAGGAAAACAGTCATTTATTGTGGACAGTGATAAAACAGCTGGAGTAGATTATTTAACGTGGATGACCACCTAATCTAGAGTAACAAATTTATATATGTCAGACCACAGCCCAGGAGTGATCCCAAAGTTATCCTTTATAGAGTCTTATATAAAGGTTCATTAGCTAAAGATGGCTTGAGGGCTGCAATACACAATTACATAGTGGATCGCATGTTTGACCCTGTGCAAGAGTGTTTACATGTTTTAAACTGTTAACAAACAGTACTGAAAATTTGCTTCTTTGTACTCTCTACCAATCACAACCATGCAGTGACAGGTAACAAATATCCTGCATCACAGTTTCTGTATAATATTTAACAACGTTCTGCTATATGTCTATAGAGGTAATAGGGATACGTACAAGCTGATTGCTGTCTTTGATGCTTCTCTGGAAGAGGGAACCATTTGTGTTAACGGATGTTAGAAATTACATGGAGTAATCAGTCGAGACAGGTTGTAATGAGGTATGATTTAATGGTAGACTGATGATGCATTCTACAGAGATGGATATGTTGCAGCAGGTAATTTATCATACATTTCACCATTTTTCCACTGTTATCCCACGATGTATCAGTTGTGTGGTATAACCTCTATTTGACTCATATACAATTGTGTGTTCTGTGTGTGACTTAGAGAGAAATCGACCTGGGATTGTTAACAGCAAACCTCTTCAGATAGCAGTCAGCAGAGGAATTCCAACGCACATATGATGAATCATGTGCACCAAATCAATGGAGAAGCTATTTTGACACCCTTCTCTGGATGAACAAAGATGTATGCAAAGTACTACATAACGCTGCCACATCCTGGACATTAATCAATTCTTCAGTATCATAACAGCAGTGATTCTAAGTTAGTGGTAGGGGTTTGTGAGGTACTATACTCCCTGTGTATACATTAGCTTGACAAATGTCCTGTGTGGAAGAGACTGTATTATATGTGTGTATTGTGTACTGAACCAAGGACTTAGAAACGATGAAGAGGCTTCCTCCCCACCATAGCCCTAAGTGGTTCACAACTCCACAACAGGCTACAGCAGTCCACTCACCCCATTGCCACCCCACACCAAACCCAGAGTTATTGTGCGATTTGGCCACAAAAGTGGACCCACAGGGCATGTCTCATACGAGACGTGTGTAGCCCCAATTGTTTGTGTGGTAGAGTAATTAATGGTGTATATGTATGTGGAGACAGTGTTTGTGCAGCAATTGCAGATAGAAAACTTGTGGAGTGAGTCTGTGTCATGTGTTGGAAATATAGGAGTATTAACAGGATTTCATTCCATGACACTAATATATCGGAAACCACACTGCTTTAACATTACAGCATGCTTCAATGCACAACCATGTAATCTGAGGACTGTGGGCTTATGTTCTATGATCATTTCTCTCCTCCCAATATCTTCTTGGTATGCAAACCAAACACTGTAATGTATATGCAACCAATATATGTAACGTAGCTACAAACAATATTGCCTCAATGGACTCAATAAGCAACCTGAGCTATCAGTAAACGGAACCTAACCTGCCTAACACTATGTGCATGTTGCTTGAGTGTCAGTTTCACTGTCCTTTACGCCCTAAACAGATTGTTACATGAAAAATTTAAAACTATCATCTGGGTAAGCTATATGACTGCGTATTTTAACATGAAAAACTACAGGAACAAATTAACCTGTAACAATGCTTACTTAAGCTATCTGATTGCGTTTTTGTACAAGAGTTAACAAGTGATACAGAATCTGACTCGTGCAATCTACATGACATGTTGTGGTGTGTCAGTGTCTCTGTTTTGGCCCTAACTTTGAACTCACCTCTTTAGATGACTGCCTTTTTCCATGTGGTCTACAACAATTCGCAACAACATCCATCAGCTAAAGCTTATTATTACTAAGAATGAATTTAATAAAAAGAAGTTTACTTGGACCCTCTTAACTACTAAATAACTTGTGAGAAGGAATTTCATACATTAAGTACATTTAAAACTTCAGAATCATCATGAGCAACAATAGACAATGACAATTACAATGAAATAGGTAGGCTATCAATAATGGCTAAGTGCCAGCTTAACAAATTATTTCAGTTTCATAGTTACATTAACACTTAATAACTAAAGAATGTATTCATTAATTAAATATAGAGAATAATTATTATTATTTGGAGGATGAGGAGGCTTTGTTAGCCGACAAGCAAAACATGGGTTTATTGCAAACTTGGACTAACAATCACGAGCATAGCTGTGCTATTGCTTTTGCGCTATGCTTGCGTATTTTACCTTGAATTCCATCTTCAAGCACAGTTAAGCCATCTAAATCCCTCCTGGCAATATAAATGAGCTCAGGCATTAAGTATGGTAAGAGCCCCCATTACTGACGTGAGGGCAGCATGACACGCCTTCTGTCTCCGAGCTCTCGACCGGCACTGCTACTTCCATTCTCGCAGACAGACTTCCTCTCACAACAGTGCTTAGAATCACGCCCCCATGTTGCGCCCTCAGATTCTTACTATCTATATCTGAGTCTTACTCAATGCAAAGGCTCAAATGGTTCAAATGGCTCTGAGCACTATGGGACTTAACTCCTGAGGTCATCAGTCCCCTAGAACTTAGAACTACTTAAACCTAACTAACCTAAGGACATCACACACATCCATGCCTGAGGCAGGATTCGAACCTGCAACCATAGCGGTCACGCGGTTCCAGACTCAATGCAAAGAATAACGTTATGTTGGCTATATTGTTTTCAATGTAATGGAGAGTTCTGACACACTCCTTACAAGTGCAACACTTCCACAGAACTGATAACACAAGCGATTTACGTAAAATGTTTCAAACACCTTGTGTCTGGAGCTTCATTATGCATAAATCATACGTTTCTTCTTCTTCTTAATCATCTGTTATGTCACCTCAAGACTCTTAAATGTATCAGGTTCGTATCTGCTATACATCAAAACGAGTGCTAAACTCAGCATGCAAGCATCTCATGTGTAATTGGATGGGTGACATGAGTAAGATTGGTATGGAACAATCTTCCCAGAGTAGCAGTTACAGTGTTGCAATGAGAATACGGTCTATATAACTAGTGTCATTCAGTACTGCTTTGGAACACATGATTTACTCTTTGCAAAAGCAAAATATTGAAGGGTGCTGATTATGTGGAACTCAACTTATTCTCTTTCTTCATGAGATGTTGAACATAGCGGATATAGTGACCTTCTACTTCTAGTCAGTTCCATTTGAAATCAGAGACAATGTTGCACGGTGGGTTGGTTAAAGACAGAGGAAGAGTTACAAGACGGAGACAATCTAGAGTTTTGCTCACGGTTCTTAGATGACAGGTTCAAGATCTTTGAATCTCTAACTTTATCCTATGAGTGTGAGAATCCTTTTTGACCCCCATCCATATCAGGGGAGAAGGCAAACCTTAATAAAATCTTACTTTATTTATGAAGTGTTTTAGCTAAGGAATGTAGTTTTTGCACGTCCTCTCTGCTGATGGATATTTTCTACACTAAGAAACAGTATTTGGTTCATGTGGCGTAGGCAGAGTGACAGGATTTGCAATATGTGCCGGCCGCGGTGGTCTCACGGTTGTAGGCGCTCAGTCCGGAGCTGCGCGACTGCTACGGTCGCAGGTTCGAATCCTACCTCGGGCATGGATGTGGGTGATGTCCTTAGGTTAGTTAGGTTTAAGGTATACGGAACGCTCTATGCTTACAATGTTAAATTGAGCTAAAAGTTAGGAACATTTTCTCATTTGTTATTTGGACGATACTCTTGATTTTTTCGCAGAACGCAGAGATATGTTCTGCTTTTATGCTGAATTATTAATTTTGAAAAAACAATGTACAGTTTTTCAGATATTTTATTTTTTGTAAATGTTACAAAAAGTTATACATTTTAACAAGTATTATAAAATTTACATCCATTAATACAAAATAATTCCACATATCTTTTAATTTAGATATATTAGAAGGTCTAAGGAACAACTACAGAAAATTTCATCTTTCTATTATAAATAGGCCCTGAGATAATGTACCTTATACACAAAAAAACTAAAGTTACGAGAAATTGGCTTCAAAGTTTTTACTTCAGTACAAGCCTGCTCCATAGCTCGTATCATCAGAATCGTCCAACAGCTTCCTCTTGATGTCTTTGCTATGCTGTCTATCCATCTTTGAATTTACTTTTATGGCATTATCTGAAGACCTGAGCAGTTCCTTGTCCAAACAAAGCATAGCTGCGGCAGTTCGTAGTCCTACACAGAGCCCCAACTTCCGCAGAACTTTGCACTTTGTTATATTGCCCTGATTGAATGATGAAACAGCATCATAAACGCCAAAGTGAAGTGTGTTTATACCCACAAACACAGTTTTAGGTAGTCTATTCCATATCACATGGTTCACACACTCATTTGGATTTTGAGTCCGGCCATGAAGACATTTCTTTAGTAGACTAATATCTGCGAGGTCTCGGAATATTGGTTTTATTTCATCCATTATGGCAGGTGGCAGGTGATGAGAGTGATTGTATTGTTTCTTAGTTACCTTGCCTCTGTTGTACTTGCACCAACTATCGTCTCCTTTTGGACATAGCCAATGTTGGGGATTCTCATTGTTTGAAGCTGTATGAAAAAACAGAGCCCAGACTGCTCTTCTCATTAATTCTGCATCTGCTGTATTCTGTCTTATTGCTAGACCATAGCACTTCTGAATATGATCTATTGTAGCATCTGTCAGTCTATTTTTCCTATCTAAAGCTTTTCCATCGCTCAATTTCTTGCCTTTCATGCAAGCCTTGAGCCGTCGAAGTCTTGATCCCATCCTTTTCCGAACATGGCCAACACACTACAGTTTGGAAATTTTCACATCGTTACCATAGGGTCTCAGTTCCTCAATTTCTCTGAAAGCCTTTGAGTCACCATCTCCAAGATAATTTATGTATCTAACGTTGTACCATTTTACTGAGCGTTGATAAATACTTCTTACACCAGCAACTTCTATACCACCACTTGACCCATAGTAATTTGCCATGCACTCCTCTTCATGTTTATTTTTCATTTTCTCCTTGCATCTGCAATGCTTGGAAAGTATTGCCACAACTACCTTACCAGTGTCCACACTTGTAGCTGTTACTACACCATTCAGAGATGTGTGGCCTCTCTTCTGCCAGCTTCCATCAAAAGCTATGGACAAGTCTCTGCTATTATTATTTTCAACAACTGCTTTCTCAACAGCATCTTTCATGTTTTCCTGTGCCACATCTTCTGCAGCAGAACCTATTGCAATTATGTGTTTGTTAAATTTTGAAGGTGGAGGAGGGAGGTTCATCACACCACACAACATGGCACCTGCAGCTCTGCCCTTTCCTATACACCATAATCCATAAACCAGTCTAATGTTTATATCGTATAGTTTACCTGTATCTGCAGTAACATGTGAGGAATTGAAGAAAGCAACACTGTGTTTGCAATAACTGCACATCAACTCTAATTCACAAGCAAGTCCTACATGTAAGTTTGTTTTCAATGAAACACCACAGTTTCCACATTGTTTGCAGCACACATTGTTCTCCAAAATGTATGATAATAAAGAGACGTTAATTACCTCATATTTTGTGGTCCCAGCATTTAGTTTCTTGTATTCTTCTTCAATTCCAGCTAGTTTTCTTCTTGAAGCACTTTCCGGTGTAGTGGCAGCAGCATCACTCAATGTATCACTACCAGTGTTGGGGATAGTCGCTATTGGGACATCAGAAACTGATGAAGATGAATCAGACGAATTTTTAGTACACTTTACTTTCTTGCGCCAATGTACACGCTTTCTAAATACCTTCAGACTAGGTCTTGGCATGATGAAGGAAAGAAAACTCAATGACTTCTCCACATACGACTTTCACAACAATGACATGGATGTACTCACAAAGGAAACAATACAAATGGTGCAGAATCTATTGTCAACTGTCTAGCAGTGTAGCCAACAGAAAAGCTAACTCTCTTGTGCTCAGTTATATCTCTGGCAAGGCTGTCTATATCAGGTATATTTCGCCTCTCATATACAAGGTGCGGAACATCATATGTCGAAATTATTTAAAAAAATTATTTAAAATAGTTCTATTCGCGTCATCCAAATATTTTATACATGGTATTAAACGGGAGGGTCTAAATTTTTCGAAAATGCATTTACCCAAAAATCGATTTTTTCGTCGAAAAACTCATTCCATATACCCTTAAGTAGTTCTAAGGTCTAGAGGACTGATGACCAGAGATGTTAAGTCGCATAGTGCTCAGAGCCATTTTTTGCAATATGTCCATGTGTGTATGATGTCTGCAAAGTAATGGAAGGAGGTGGCTTATCAACAACATAGTTTAAAGCATCTGGCTTTTATGGATCTTACTTAAGCTTGAGCCATAATGACAGTACAATACGGTATGAGATACTCAGAAAATAATAATTATATTATATCGACAAAAGACAATTGCAATAATCTCATGTACCGAAAACAAACGAATTAATATTTACCAATATACAGACAGGGGCATGAATAAACAAGTTAAAGTGAAAGATATTTTGGAGACAAACCGAGCAGGTGGATAATGGCATTGGAAAACCCCACTTAACAAGTGAACAGCGAGCTTCAACTCAGAAAGGATTAAGGCCGGAACAATACATTATTCCTTAAGGCCGGTATTACACTATCAAATTTCTTTGTCAAAGATTTGATCAAAGATGTGATCCAATATTCCGTCCAATATATTGGACAAAGATCTTTGACGTAGCGCTACGAGGGGTATTACACTGTCATCAAATTTTTCGTCAAAGTTCAAGATGGCTGACAACAACTTCTTATTAACCGCAGCAGTTCTACGTACTCCAGTTGCATTGTGTGCACATGTGGAAAAGAAGTCGGGGGAAAAAATTGAACCATACATACGAGGTTGACAGTCTTATAAGTCCTGGGATTGCAACTTGATAATAAATTCAGTTGGAAGGAGCACACCACAGAACTGCAGAAAGGCCTTAACAAATCTGTATTTGCAATTCGAGTGTTAGCAGACATAGGCAACATAAAAATGAAAAAGCTTGCGTACTTTCATTCCATAATGTCATATGGTATAATATTTTGGGGTAAATCTTGAAGTCAAACAAAAGTTTTCAAGGTCCAAAAGCGTGTAATATGTATTATTTGTGGAGTAAATTCACGGACCTCCTGCAGAAACCTCTTCAAAGAACTGGGTACTTCAGATTCTTGCATTGGTACTGGGGGAAAATAAGAAAGAAAATGAAACTGTTGGCAGGCCAGAAGTACAGTGAGACTGTCATTTGGACGTACGAGATTTGCAGGTTAGCTTTTTTTGTTTTGTATTTCATGCCTAGATACTTCCGTAGAGATATTGTTGCATGTGGATTATATGTAATGATTATTACAATACATGCAACGATATGTTTGTACAGTTATCTAGGCATGAGAAACAAACAAAAAAAACTATAACTCTCGTAGGCCCAAATGACAGAGTCTCACTATACTTCCGGCTCGCAGGTTAACTACTGCCTCTCAGTATATTTACTTCTTAATAAAATTTGTCGTAAATAATATATCTCTTTTTCCAACAAACAACTCAGTTCATACATACAATACCAGGAACAAAAATGATCTGCACACGGACTTAAAAACACTTACTTTAGTTCAAAAAGGGGTCCACTACTCAGGAACACTCATCTTCAATAATTTGCCAGGAAACATAAAAAATTTAGTTAGAAATAAAGACCAGTTTAAAAGGAGCCTGAAAGACTTACTACTGGCCAACTCCTTCCACTCCACTGGCGAAATTTTTAATAGAAACAAATGATGTATTGTATTTATTCATACTATCAGTATTTTTATTTCAGCTTAAAAAAAATCGACATGTTCCACATCCATGAGGATCTCCTCAGCACGGATCTATGAAACGAAAAACTAATCTAATCTGGGTGAAGCCGTGGGTTTTACGACGACACGATAAAAGCATTCAACAAAACTTGTTACGTGAGCTTACAGTGGAAGACGTCAAGTCGTACATCAATTACTTAAGAATGGATGAGCATACATTCCTGTATGCGCTCAATGAAGTGTATCCTCATTTCACAAAGCACAATTTTCACTTAAGAACTGCTATATCTTCAGAAGACAGGCTCACTATAACACTCCGATTCCTTGCTACAGGAGAGGGTTATGTTAGGTTAGGTTAGGTTAGGTTAGGTCTCCAATCTTCTTAATGTATTTTTGTATTCAGGGTGCCTCACGTTGTAAAGCGCCTCATAAGCTTCAGACATCTCTATTAATTCTGTAGTTGTCGGCACACATCAATTGTATTTACCGGCAATGGTTATAAAAACACTACAGACGACAGAACGCTGCAGCGATGCTAGCGCTCCGCGTGGTAACATATCGCATTGCAGTGAACAGAAGACAAGCGATTTCTTTGATCAAATATACGGCCTCGGCCTAGATTTGATCAAATATTGGACGACATTTGTCAAAGATCCCTATTACACTATCAAATATCTTTGACAAAGATATTGGACAAAGATATTGGACAAAGAAATTTGATAGTGTAATACCGGCCTAACGTAAATACGACCTGGACCGAGGGTAAGTGGCTGGAAGGCTTTAACAGGGCTAGACTGCGACCCGGCAAGAAAAATAAAATTCACCTCTAACGAGACAGCAACTGGCTGAAGCCACACTGGGTGACGCATAAGCAACATGGTGGGGAGATAACCATTATATAAAAGCATTTTGAGAACTAAAATTTCTACATATCTCTCTCATCTTGCGGCAGACCGCACAAGCGTATGGAAAATAGCAAGGGCTTTGAGAGCTTTGCTTTCTTTGAAGTGTGGACAATATGTTTCATGTACTGTGGCGACAGATAGAAAAGAGGTAGTTAATTATTCCTGCAGTAATTTTTGCAGGCAAAGAAATTGTGCATGTTGCTCCAACCCTTAGCAGGAGTGCAATAGCAATTATTTCGACTAGGGAAAGATTAGCGTTCTACAGAATGCAGGAAAGTTGAAACTGACTGAGTTCAGTCAAGGCCAGAGTAAGGAATTAGAGTTTCAGAACCAGCACGGAGGCAACATCATTGCAGATGCCACTTGGTAAACTTCCATCGCACATTAGGCCACAGTAAATGGTGATTCGAGATTTTGCTCATCCAACTTGCGTACACTTTGACCATTGAATATCAAAACCTAGGATACTAACCGACCATCACATAGAGTACATGAGAGTTTTTCATGGGCTTAAAAAGTAAATTTATTCTCCACCAACTCAGTGCATTGACCAGCTATGACATCATAGATGTAAGTGAGCTAATGAAGATTTTAATCATTCTTTCCTGTGATAAAAAATTTTTCATATGAAGAGATAACGATTTTAATAATCGCCAATTCAATATGTCCAGGAGTTAAATATTTTGTTATTGAGTATTGAAAGTAACTGAACGTGATTGCTGTGTATCATTTTACCCATGAAAGCACAGTTGATAAATTATATGTACAAGAAAAAGGGAGAAATTGTTTTGTATTTCTAGAATAGATCCCAAACTTTCACTTTTATTAATTCATGCATTCTACATACATGACAGCAGCATTTCTAATGAATTTTGTTACGATCTGCACCTGATATTAGCTGCTTTACATGTTCATATTTATACAGAATGTCTGCTTAACACCCTGGGCTTGAGAAGACAGTTCAGATGTTTTGTCCATTTGAGCACTATGGGGTAAGCTAAGTTTACACACACCAGTCCACTCGCTGTGCAGATACAAAGTGCGGACAGTCTCACAAAAGGCGACCCTGCCAGGATGCGAAATTACTGCCCTTATAGACTAAGGGCGTGTTTTTGATAGGTACAAAACACATAATCCTCCCAAACAATAAACTGACGCAAACTGGAGAAAAAAAACTGTAAATGTAAATGTGACTCAACTGTGTAGTAGGTGTGGATAGACTTGTATTCATGTATTTCTTATTTTCTGGCTCAGCACATCGTTGAATTGGGTTGTGTTGAGTTCTGACTCAGCTTCATTAACCAGAAGGCTAAATAAAAGACGAGGAAACGGTTTCAAATATTGAATATAGGACAGTGGATGATATTTTGGGGTAGAATCAAGTCTTATGATCAGATGTTAACGTGTGGTCAGGTTCGCAAAATTCGCGAACAGTAATACTTACTGGAAAGCTCAAAAATGACAGAAAATAATTTAAGACAAAGAGAAGTCATGGAAGATCTTGATAGGATCGAGTTGGACACGCAACAGATAAATCAGAGTCAACATCACGAGGCAGATCACGTAGAAACAACGAATGAGATCGAAAGTGCAACACATGATGTTCAATATGGTCCAAAGAAAGGACATGAGAACGGCGTTGCTAATGAATCAGACGCTGAATTCGTGGATAGTGATTTACAGCATATTGAATCAAACTTAATCATATTTAATCAGTCAAGCTTGCATTTGTATGAAAGAACGAGTGTTAGTGCTCCTACACTATGTTTGGAAGTGAAGGAAACGGTTCACAAGAAACGAGATAGGGAACGGTTGTATCAGATGGCAACTGTCAAAAATAGTGTAGATCAAAACGCCAACATATATGGAATGTTGCAGCGTTTATTACAATAGTCTCAGGAATCAGAAAGTCGTATAGATGAGTGCATAATACAAGGGCAAAAAGAATTAGAAGGGCGCATAACGCAAGGGCAAAAGAATTAACACTGGGCTGAAAGAAACTAACAAGGAAATACAAGAAACGCGGGATAATATTCAAAGTTAATTAGATCAAATACGAACTGAAGCTACTGAAGCGCAAACCACGCTTCAAACGCTCGTTACAGGGCACAAACAATTGAGAACAGACATTGGCAATGTCCAAACAGACGTGATTACGTTACATTAAGTTACGCAACGAAGTGTCAAAAAGGTTAAACAACAGGTCGAAGCTTTTGCCATGAAAGCGATGACGAATGGGCGAAACATGTTATTACTGGGACTACGTCTCACAAAAGAACGATAAAAGCAGCATTAAAGAAATTCGATACTCGTATTTTAATAATACAAGAGAAAAAGAACACTAGTTTCAACGGCTCAGATCGGAAGTTTTACGTTTGGTCGAAAGTCGAGATGACGTAGAAAGCGTTAGTGAGGAGTCGCAGACGACGACAGAATCCACTTTAGTGTCGGTAGATACTACTGTGAAGACTGCAGAATCAACAGTTGCCGATAATACGACAGAAAAGGTACGCGAAATTACATGTGACGTAAGACAGAAAGGCACATCTGGATGCCAGTCCGAAACCGCGAACGGGAAATTAGTCCAAACCAGCGTATGCCAGAACATCACGGTAACCGTAGGGAACGGCGTAGATTGCGAACACTTGTTCAAGAAAGCATAACAGGTCAATCGGGAATACAAGAGTTTGGTTTGCAGCAAGGTTCAGTACGTCAAGCACAAAGCGTGACATACGCTGATCAAACCACAGAGAAGCGTTACGCAACGCCACAACCTGTAGGACGAATACCGACGGGTTACAGTAGGGCGTCTAATGAGACAGAATTGCTTACACGTCAAGATACAGAGCCGGTAGCGGGCGTTATACACGCATATTGCACAATGAGATCTGCAAGTGATTCTGCGGCACAAATGACGCAGAATGAACCAAGTTACACACGTTTGCGTAGATTTGTCGCAAACCAAGGACATAACTCCTGTCTTCATGACCCAGAAAGTACATCACAGAGAGAAGCGAGAGGTTTTGATGATAACCACTTTCTTACAGAGCGTAAATACCAGCACTGTAAGGAAGATGCAAATGTTCTCCATCTCCGCACATTTATTGACCAATTTAAAGTAGAATACCGACGCATTGGCCATTGAAACATAAGTTTGATTTCATTAGTGCACATAAGGAGGGAAGTATTGCTGAATCTATGCAGAAGATAGCAGAAACTTGCGATTCGTATGACTCGTTTGGAGCAGCCATTTTAGCAAGATATTGGTCACCTGAGGCTCAGATGAGAATAAAATATGGATTACTACAAAATTTCTCATTCGGAAATTCGCATGAGAAAACATAAGTCAAATTCTTTGAGAATATTGCTAAAAGGAACTAACACTTAGATAACCCATACAGCGACGGAGAATTGATTCAAATATGCAAAACGAAACTGCCAATGATGTATCAGCAAGCCTTGATAGGACATGATGTAGAAACTTTCAAAGGTGTTTTGAGATAAGTAGAATTCATATGAAAACGACGCTCAAAGACGGCGCGGTTCAGGACAGAATAATTTTGAAAGAACACGTAATAGTAAAGAGAATAATAATGGTAGCAATGACAGGCTGGTATTGGGATTGAATTCTGGATGAAATTGGAATAATTACGGAAATAGGAGTAGTGGAAACACTAGACCACAGCGTAAGGGATATGGTTTTAAAAGTGGTTGGAACAGGCGGAATATGGACGAAAATAAGAGTGGAAACTGGATAATTCGGGATAACCGACAGACTGATTTTAATCAGTTATCTCCAGGTCCATGGAGAGAAAGTAGATAGGGAGGTGGTGCGAGAATGCAGCCACAGGCCAATACTTCGGGTAATTACCGGAGAAACGAACCACAGATGGAGGCTGAATTACGACCACCAAATCCTGGGAAGCGTGAAGATTGACTGCCGTTACGTAGTGCAGGAGTTCAAGCAGATAATACACAGAAACTTCGTGACAGATTAAAACTATGTGCCGGACCGAGACTCGAACTTGGGACCTTTGCCTTTCACAGGCAAGTGCTCTGCCAACTGAGCTACCCAACCACGACACGAGACCCGTCATCACAGCTTCAATTCTGCCAGTACCTCGTCTCCTACCTTCCAGACTTCACAGAAGCTCTCCTGCGAACCTTGAGGAACTAGCACTCCTGGAAGAAAGGATATTGCGGAGACACGGCTTAGCCACAGTCTAGAGCTTGTTTCCAGAATGAGATTTTCACTCTGCAGCAGAGTGTGCGCTGAAATGAAACTTCCTGGCAGATTAAAACTGTGTGCCGGACTGAGACCAGTATGGTGTTAAATATACTAAATACCTTGGTGATGGGTACTCCTCTTCGTTCAAAGCTATAACAGATAAAAATCTGTACAATACAACAATAGATAAGTTGGAATGTGTAGTCACATTCAAAAGAGGCCTGGTGATAGGCTTTGTTACTTGCTGAAAGAGAAGAAAGGTGAAGTACTTGAGGATGCAAAACCACTGCCAGGAAAAGGCAGGCTTACTCTCAAATAAATTGATTCTCTACCGTTATTTTATGGGAGAGCTATCAGGAAAAACACGTATTTAGAGGCAATGAGGCGTCCTATGTGGGTAACAATTTTTTTCCACAAACTATCCACTGACCAAACACCAGTGCATAATCTGTGTCTGAAAGACGATTGGCCAGCAACAGAAATGAGACGTATTCACATAAACACTCATTATCAGAACCTGTTATGAATGTAATTAACCCCGATTTATTGAGGAAGTGTCTTCATGGAAACACATAAAATGCAAATGAAAGCCTCAATAATAATTTAATTTGGATTAGATGCTCAAAAAGAACTTGAAGTACTCAAAATAGGTGTCTATGATGCAGTTTTATGTTACAATAAAGGCAATAATGGCAGAATTAAAGTGCTGAAGAGAGTTGGTACAGAACCTGGTGTGTTTACAACAAAAGCATTTTACACCATCGACGAGAGCAGGGTCAAGAAAGCTAACAGATCAGTGTCTTACCTGCAGATCAGAAGTGAAGCGAAGAGAAACCTGGAGGATGAGGAGTATCAGTATGGAGGATTTTAAAATTGAGGTAAGCTTATTACATGTAGAAGTATGAGAAGAAAATCTTTGAACCTCATTTTCTCTGTTTAACATTTTTTACGTTATTAGAAGCCTTTTCTCAAAAATTATACGCGCTAATGCTATGAAATTTTCAGGAACTGTTTGCATCGTGTTGCTGACTCCCTGGAACTAAAAAATACGAGATCCTGCAATTAAATTCTGATTTTTAGATGACTGTATGTAGAAAAGAAGTTAATTTTGGATGTGCAAAATTAAAAACTCTGTTAATGATACAGTTCGTACCGTAAATAAATAACTGTAATTCAGTTGTCTTATAACCTTCTCAGGACAATGCAATAAAATTTTCAAGTTAATTGCGTGATTATAATTTGAGTTACGGCTTTTTATAAAAAAAAGGCAATAAAAATTTAAATTTCTGTCAAAATATTAATCCTCATATTTTATTAGATTTTCCGTTAAAATACAGCTCTTTTGCTTTACATATGCAAAGTTTTAGGTTTGTACATTAATAAATATGGCTGTAATGATGTTTTAAATAAATGTTTACATTTTCCGTTACATCCCCCCTTAAGCACGAATGACATGGTCAACTGTAAGTTGCAGCGTTGGCAGGACCTCGTCATCGTTTCTCCTATTTCATCCAGCCAGTGAGCCGCCCCTTTGGCGGTGACTCAGAAGCTAGAGGGCACCCTGCACCTATGTAGTAATTTCAAACATACAGTCAACACGTAATGTGTTCCAGGCTCATATCTAATTCGCTACTGGAGGTGTAGTTGTTGAAGTTGCCAGAGGACCAGTAGTTTTTGGGTGTGAACTAGTGCGACACATACATGAAGTGCTTTTGGACACAGCTTCTAGGAGTTTCTCGCTGCTCAACATCCGCTTTGGGCTTTACCAGTTTAATCGCTTGTCCTTTGGAAATTCAACTGAAGCAGGAATTTATCAACCATATTTGGAGCAGTTGATCGAGGACGTTCACTGTTGCATCAGCTACTTGGATACATCTGGGTCAGTTACAGAATCTGTTAATGCAGGTGGTTTTCCAATGCCTTCTAGAAAAAAATGGTTCATATGGCTCTGAGCACTATGGGACTTAACTTCTGAGGTCATCAGTCCCCTATAACTAAGAACTACTTAAGCCTAACTAACCTAAGGACGTCACACACATCCATGCCCGAGGCAGGATTCGAACCTGCGACTGTAACGGTCGCGCGGTTCCAGACTGTAGCGCCTAGAACCGCTCGGCCACCCTGCCCGGCAATGCCTTCTAGAGAATGGCCTTCATTGCAGATTGTGAAAATGTAGTTTTTTTTCCAGCGAAGGTACATGTTTAGATCCATTTACGTAGCAAAGATGACCTCGTGACTATGGATGAGCAGATCAAAGCATTCATCAAACTGCTGGCGCCCAAAAACTTGGAGAAGTCCGGTCTGTTTAGGGCAGGATTTCTTATTATGCTAAGTTCATCCCCTTGGTTGCACACGTCTGCCATCCTCTTAACTGGCTTCGCCAAAAGGGCGTCGAATTTGTAGCGCCTACATATTGTCAATGGGTTTTTCAGTTCAAGCAGTGTTTGCACTCCGCTACCTGTTTGGCTTCTTTTATGCCAGGGAAGCCATTAACTCTGGCCATGTGTCCTAGCATGGCATTAGTGTGGTAATGTCATGTCGGAACTCAGATGACACTGAGCATCCCTTCACGTACACATCGAAGACGCTTTCAGCAGGGCAAAATAGTTGATCACAGGTGGACAACGAGACACTGGCTACCGCTTTCTGCATTAAAAACTTGAAGTTTTATTGTATGAAACGAAGTAACTACTCATCACTGAACACGAACCACTGGTTTTCTTAGTCGGCCTTGTTCCAAGTTACTGAATAGGACTGCTCATATATTACAGAGGTGGGCGCTCTTTTTAGTTATTATTGCTCTTATATTCAGTATCGGTCCAACGCCCACGATGTTAATGTGGGTGCACTATCACAACTGCCAACGGGACCAGACTCTTGAATTCGACAGACAGGTGGCTCTCATTTTCTTATTGGACATTACCATGCAGCAGACATTGCACTGTTTTGCTTTGATGGTATGGGAGGTCGTGACCGCCTTTGCTGGCTGCTCGCTTTTTTGGAAAACCATTGCTGCAGTCCAGATGGGATGGCCTGAATGTGCTTCTTTGGGATTGGAGTAGGAGTGGTGTACATTTCTCCTCCTGCATGACTGGCTCAATGTGGTCCATGAAGTCCTCATACTTGTCATAAAGGAGCAAAACTAGAGTGGTTGCCCATTCAGTACTGAGTCTTCACATATTCCAGCTCCTGCATGCATTGCACTGTGGTGCACCTTATATGGAGGCCATGTCACTGTATTACATCTACATCTACTGGCCCGTGATCAATCACGATATTGAACATCTTATGTAGGCACGTGTGAAAAATGCACAGAATGAGGCAGTGCCGCTGCATCAGTTTTCTCCTTTGCCAATCCAAGAGCATCTGTGGAGCAGGATGTATATAGACTTGATGGGAACTTTTTTGGGATGCATTTGGATGTTGGCGGTGGATTCGATGCCCCATTTTTTGTATTTTACCGAACTATCTTCCATAATTTGTGGGCTGTCTGGAACTTTTGTTATTGAGGGCTGCCTCCAACCCTTGTATCTAATAATAGTTGGCAATTTGTGTTGTGGTAGTTTGAAGGTGTTTGAATTTTCAAAGTGGTATCTAGCCTCTGACTATTGGCTTGTTTCGCCCAGTTTCTAACTTTGAGGTGGAGCGCTTCATGCTAATGTTCAAGATCCAAATGAAGAAGTCCATGTTTGCCTCATCTCACAAAACTGTAGTGTCCAGTTTTCTCCCTATGTACCAGTGATGCAAGTTAATGGGTGGAGTCAGGCAGTGTGTTTGCATGGGCGTCAGCTGTGGGATCTTTCTGGTTTGTTCCAGTCTGAAACACATGACTGGACCACTGAAATCTGCCGCACTTGCCTCATGGGGGCTGGCGTTTGGGCTCTGTCTTTCAGCCAGCAGTATTGGTGGTTCCCAGGTGTTGTGGTGGGTCAGAAAAGTCGACATTTGTTTGTGACAGATGTCGTTGGAGCAGATAACCTATCATTCCAATCAATTGTGTCCACAATCTGTTGGACATGAGATGCCAAGGCATCTATGCCAGCTGGGCAATGGAATCAGTTGCGGCGTTTTCCCTGTAGGAGGCTCCCAGCTGCAGCACCATACATACCCATTGCCACCCATGCCACACCCTATGCTATGCTACTTTCGCCCGTGGAACAGTGCACCTGCAGTGGTTGCTGCCATGACGCCACTTCAGAGCACTTGGAATTCGAACTGGCGCTGTACTTTCCACACTCGCCCATGGATGAGTCCTCAACACCACCTATGGAGGCTGCTGCACCAACCTCCATAATCTTCTGCCACACCGAAGGCGTCAGATGTGTCGGCTTTTCCTTCTTCGGGAGTGAATCTGCTGCTGGGAAATCTCGTATCCTCTTCGGTTTTATGACAGGTCTCATGGCACAAACTTACCCATTTCGGCTCTACGTAGTCTCTTCAGAGGGGATTTAGTATACCCACCAGTAGATACCGATATGATTGCAGCTGAGCCAGCATGGGTCTCACAGTGGAGTAGTGTG
The DNA here is from genome assembly GCF_023864345.2 of Schistocerca serialis cubense. Classification (NCBI taxonomy): domain Eukaryota; kingdom Metazoa; phylum Arthropoda; class Insecta; order Orthoptera; family Acrididae; genus Schistocerca; species Schistocerca serialis. The sequence continues at coordinate 342,060,711 of NC_064638.1, forward strand.
GCAGGCTGTCACGGATGTGAAGGGTTATATGGGCAGTACCATTGGCCCAGGTGTTAATATGCCAATGGCAGCAGGCTAGGATCAGTCAGTTCTTATGCTTATTTCAACTGCCTTGGACCTGGCTTTCGCCTCACGCCGTGCTCTGTTAGTTGTCAGTCACTCGTGATGGCCACCCCTGCATTTCTCTCTGTGCTCATTTCTAAGCAGTGTTTGGACGCTCTGACTCACACGTTGAGTTTCTCTATTTCTTCTGGGATTAAGTGTCCCGCCTTTGTAGTCGAGCCATGGTCAGGCAGTATAGCTACATCTCTGCCGACAGTGGCGGATTCGTTGCGTTATCACATCTGTGCAGATACAAAAACGGCAATGGTAGAACCGAACTTGTTGGGGTAAATAACTCATCAATATTTAATGAGGTTTCACAGAGGCAAAATGTGAACTAATATGGGTGAAGATATGCACCAAAGGTGGGGCAAACATAATAATCTGATGCTTTAATGATCACTTTCCTCGTCAGCTGTAGTAGCACAATGTTTCAGTGAAAACTTGAAGAGCAGCGCGACTAAATTTGTTAGCCATGCTACTGTGACATCAGCTTCTTGGTCACTTGATTAAAATAGGTGCCAGGAACCAGAAAACACGTAGGATTCTTCTGAATATATTTTTTGTAAATCACTGCCAGCTGTTAAAGAACTTCTGAGGGCAACGTGTTTCATTTCCTAGTAACTAATAAAGCAGAATCTTTCGAACCTGTTGATGTGGAAGATGAAATCAGTGACCATAAGGGTGTTATTGCGTCAGTGACTACAGGTTTTCAATACAATGTTAATAAAGTTTGGAAAATATTTTTGCTCAGCAAGTGTGACTGGAAACAGCCTGCAAATTATCTGACCAGACAAAATCAAACATAAAGCTCTGTTGACGAAAAAGTGTTTCACAAATAGATATATTTCGTAGGTACAAAGTGATACAATACGCTTTAGATACGTATCTGCGAAGCAAGCGTGCAGAGACGGGAAAGATCCACCGTGGTTGAGAAGCCTCGTTATAAAATGTTACAATAGCGAAGAGAGTTTCATCACAGGTTTTAGCGAAGTCACCGCGCTATTGACGAACAAAAGGTGAACGAAATAAAATATACGCAAGGGGAACGACCGGATGCAAAATTTTGTCGACAGATTTTACGAAGAACCATAAGAAGTTTTCATATTCCGTAAAGTCAGTAAACAGATAAAAATAGTGTTTTCAGTCTCTGGGTGACTGTTCTTGTTCCGACAAGGAAAATGACGGGCAGAAAATGAAATACCGAATTCTATCTTCCGAAGATGTTTCACTTTAATAAATCGTAATGTCATTTCTTCTTTCAATCGTTGCATGAACGCTAAATTGTAGATGGTGAGATAATTAACCACGGAGCAGATCAACTAGTATCGCACACTACTGATTATGACAATAATTTGGTCCCACTCTAGGAACAGTTCATCATAGATGACTGCAACAACAAAGGAGACCAAGAGGTTGGGAAAAAGCACGAGTCACTACCGTTTTCAAAAAAAGTCGGCGGACAAATGCACACAATTACGGCCTGTATGGTTAGTGCCAATCAGTTTTGAAATTATGTAACCAATTCTAAGCTCACGAATTACGACCTTCTTCGAGAACGGATGTCTCTCCTCTGAGTATCAACATGGATTCCGAAAACAGTGATCTTGTGAAATCTCGCTCTGTTCGTCCATGAGCTCCGGAGCACTGCAGACAATAGAGCCCAGGTTGATGTCTTTTCCTTCTGGAAGGCATTCAACACAGTTCGACACTGTCATATAATGAGCAAAAAACGAGCTTACCTATGTTGGATCAATTAGTGACTGAATACAAAATTTTCTATCAGAGAGAAATTAAGACATGGCTAAGCACGAAATCGCCAGAGCTGAAAGCAACTTCTGGAGTGTCTTAAGGGCTAGCGCCGTTACTATTCACGACGTACTCGTATATAAATGATCTCATGGATGATATTGGAAGCATCGTGACGCTGTTCGCAGATGACGCTGTAGTGCACAGGATAGTTACAAAGCCCGAAAACTGCAACAAAATGCAGGACGACCTGCAAAAGATCGACATTGTTTGTAGGGACTGGCAGTAGATCCTCAAAGTAAATAAACGTAACACATTGTGCGTACGTTGGCACAAGAACTCAGAACTATTAGACTGAGCATTACCAAAATATCATTAGAAACTGCAGTTACCATAAAATACGCTGACGACAAAAATGTAACGCCAATAAGTAATTAATGTAGAGAAATAAAATTTTGGAAAAACATTTGTCTATCTAACATATTCCAGTGATTAACATTGCAAGACCACAGGTTAATCTAAGCGCGAGATAAGCCATTGTAAATGTGAAATACTGGTACATTAATAACCAATGTAACCACCAGAATGTTGAATGCAAGCATGCAAACGTGCATGCATTATGTTGTGCAGGTGCCGGATGTCAGTTTGTGAGATGGAGTTCCATGCCTCAACTTGGTCGGTCAATACAGGGACAGTTATTGCTGTTTGTGGAAGACGCTAGCATTGTCATCCGATGATGTGCCATATTTGCTCGTTTGCAGACAGATCTGGTGATCGAGCAGGCCAAGACATTATGTCGACACTCTGTATCGCATGTTAGGTTGCAACAGCGGTACGTAGGCGAGCGTTATCCTGTTGGAAAATACCCTTTAGAATGCTGTCCATAAATCGCAGCACAGCAAGTCGAATCATTATACTGACGAGCAAATTTGCAGTCAGGAAACGTGGGATAACCACGTGAGTGCTATTGCCATCAAACGAAATCGCACCCCAGACCATATTCCAGGTATAGGTCCAGTGTGTCGAGCGCACAGACAGGTTGGTTGCACGCCCTCAATTTTCCTCTTCCTAATCAACAACTAGGACTCTCTGAAGGTTCAGTGATGTAATATTGCAGCATTTCCTCCGCTTCCTCACGAATTATTCGTTGTTCAGACTGCGCTGGCTAATTGGTGAATGATTCCCAGTGTTGATACAACGTTGTACCGTGGGCCACTTGTTCTGACTTTTCTCAACTCCAGATCTTGAAGTATCTGGAAATTGACTAAGAATGGCTATTATTAGCCGCCCTTGTTCCACGGTCGGGCCAGATCCTACCGGCAATTTGACGGTATCTTCCTCCCCTCCGTTGTCTTCGTGATATTGGAGAACGATTTCTTTGTCAGTGACACTAAGCTGCCCTTCCTAGACTGGTTCAGGTGTCCCTAGGCACACAGGAATGAGTTATGGTTGCTGGCGACAATTAGTGATCCAAAGATCTCCTTGACCAACTACAATGCTTATGATCGCCTTCGGCATGTAGATTTCGTTTGTGAGCCTTAATAGCTTTTTGCAATTGACAAAATCTTCACAATGTAAATGTAGATCTAGACTGTCGATAGGAAGTGGTCTCATTGATGACGGTGCGATAACAACCCATTCAATGGTAAGCAACCACCCAGAGCAATCTTTGTTATGTGTGCTTGCTAGAATAACTTTGTAAATCTGGAGCTCCGATTTTCCACACTCTGTGACTGCTTGTGATGCCTAAAAGAAATCGCATCAGAGGATAAAATTATGATTACTTTCTGTTAGAGCGACAAATTCAAAGGGCTTTGTTCTGTCAATGATAATGATTCTGCCAATACATGTTCCTGGCAGCTGGTCGCATTTCCTTTTTGCGACTTTCCGCCCAATCGCTTTCGTATCCCAGAACATAGTCACCATTGGCTGGTGACTATAAGCATCCATCATAACAGAAATGGAAGCCGCTGAGTCAACTAGTGCCCAGAAATGTTGGCCACCGATGTTGATGTCATTGAGATTTCTGACATTTTGGCGACTGTCGTTCACGGAGGATTTACATCTGTAGCTGCCTCACCTCGGTAGATGTTGACCCACTTACTTTTCCCAAAGTCGGTGGCTAGGCGAGCGTTGACACTTCGGTACCGCGACGGGGAACAGCTACAGCGTCTTGGGGAGTGACCTCCCCAGGGTATGGCGATGGACTTCGACCCACAATGTCTCTGTCTGCAGTGAACTGGTATGAATATTACTGTTGTAATGGTTGCGTCTGGCGGCGTAGTAGTTGTAAAGCGTCCAGGGCGTCGATGGTGGAAACACCAGCATGCTGTCCTTAGTCCTCCTGATATCTTTTCTTCTACGGGACGTTATACTTGGTGTAGGAAAGGGTCGTACTTTCAGCTGATGAACTTCTCTTCGTTATTCTCGAACCAGTGCTGGGCAGTGACGTCCAAGTAAAAGTACACATTTATCAAACACATCTGTCATCCCATCCGTTGCATTTGGTAACTCGATCAAATCTTTTCAGTTGTTTCGTCGGGTTGTGACCAGCATCTCAGTAAAATGCAGATGAATATCTGATGGGCAGATGACTTACTGGTAGCTTCGAATCCATTGGTCTCCTAAATTTAGTCAGTGGGAACATTGTACTGCTTATAATCCTGTTCCTGTTCGCGTAGGCGATGGCTTCTATGTTGCCTAATTGGAGCGACAGTGATGTAGATGTTTTGAAGTGCCCGGCGTCTCCAACAAACCTGCCACAATCTAGTCCAAATCCGGAAGCAGCGCTGAAAGCACGTTTATTACGAACACCAGCATACAGCCAGAACAAAGCTAACTCGCTGGGAGGAGAGTATAGCTACACTACTGACTATTAAAATTGCTAGACCAAGAAGAAATGCGGATGATAAACAGGTATTCATTGGACAAATATATTATACTAGAACTGACATGTGATTACATTTTCACGCAATTTGGGTGCATAGATCCTGAGGAATCAGTACCCAAAACAACCACCTCTGGCCGCAATAACGGCCTTGATACGCCTGGGCATTGAGTCCAACAGAGCTTGGATGGTGTGTACAGGTACAGCTGCCCATGCAGCTTCAACACCATACCACAGTTCATCAAGAGTAGTGACTGGCGTATTGTGACGAGCCAGTTGCTCGGCCGCCATTGGCCAGACGTTTTCAATTGGTGAGAGATCTGCAGAATGTGCTGGCCAGGGCAGCAATCGAACATTTTCTGTATCAAGAAAGGCCCCTACAGGACCTGCAACATGCGGTCGTGCATTATCCTGCTGAAATGTAGGGTTTCGCAGGGATCGAATGAAGGGTAGAGCCACGGGTCGTAACACATCTGAAATGTAATGTCCACTGTTCAAAGTTCCGTCAATGCGAACAAGAGGTGACCGAGACGTGTAACCAATGGCACCCCATACCATCACGCCGGGTGATACGCCAGTATGGCGATGACGAATACACGTTTCCAATGTGCGTTCACCGCTATGTCACCAAACACGGATGCGGCCATCATGATGCTGTAAACAGAACCTGGATTCATCCGAAAAATTGACGTTTTGGCATTCGTGCACCCAGGTTCGTCGTTGAGTACACCATCGCAGGCGCTCCTGTCTGTGATGCAGCGTCAAGGGTAACCGCAGCCATGGTCTCCGAGCTGATAGTCCATGCTGCTGCAAACGTCGTCGAACTGTTGGTGCAGATGGTTGTTGTCTGGCAAACGTCCCCATCTGTTGACTCAGGGATCGAGACGTGGCTGCACGATCCGTTACAGCCATGCGGATAAGATGTCTGTCATCTCAACTGCTAGTAATACGAAGCCGTTGGGATCCAGCACGGTGTTCCATATTACCCTCCTGAACCCACCGATTCCATATTCTGCTAACAGTCATTGGATCTCGACCAACGCGAGCAGCAATGTCGCTATACGATAAACCGCAATCGCGATAGGCTACAATCCGACCTTTATAAAAGTCAGAAACGTGATGGTACGCATTTCTCCTCCTTACACGAGGCATCACAACAACGTTTCACCAGGCAACGCCGGTCAACTGCTGTTTGTGTATGAGAAATCGGTTGGAAACTTTCCTCTTGTCAGCGCGTTGTAGGTGTCACCACCGGCGCCAACCTTGTGTGAATGCTCTGAAAAGCTAATCATTTGCATATCACAGCATCTTCTTCCTGTCGGTTAAATTTCGCGTCTGTAGGACGTCATCATCGTGGTGTAGCAATTTTAACCAGGAGTTGATATGGCAACTTATCTTTGCTAAACAATATTATTATTGAGACCACTGTCATTGGCATACCCGCCAGAGTACAAGCATGACCTGACTTCTTGTTGTCAGCTTTTCTGTTGGATATTCTGCCGTAGGTCGAAACCTGGAGACTTAAGGTGAATTCAAGTATTTCATATGGCGAAAATCCGATGTTTCTATTCTTCCAACTCTAACATTCAAAAAACTGTTACAATAAGCGACAGAAAAACGCCTGTGAACCAACAATTAATAATGCAGTTATAACTTAGCGGAATCTGACAAACTCCGTCTGTCATCTGATAATTGTGAAAAGCTATTTTTTCTTTTCATCTGCACAGCACCGCAGTATGAACGCAAGGGTTTCGTAGGATTCCTATACTTAATTACGTTGTGATAGTTTTCAATGACAGTAGAGGAGAAGCAAAACGACTTGAAATATGCTTTCCCAGCGGGATTTGAATCTTTGGTTACAGTCGCAGTAGCACATCCAGTGAAGTATCAAAAATGTGAGCATTCACTCATTGCTGCAGTATACGCTTGGGCAGAAAGAAGCAAGTTTCCCACAAAGTAAACGGTGAGAGACACTGTTGCTGTCACTTATTAAACAGGAATTGTTCAAAAAATTTCAACTATATCTAGTGAAATGAGTAGGTTAATGCAGCTCCAGTCCGTCACTATCATTGAGTTGCCAAACATTTTCCGAATAGCACTTAAGAAAGAAATATATATGTGAGTGTGTATGTGTGTATGGTGTCTGTCCTTTCGTACATGTCCGAAATAACAAACACTACGAATCGCAATAGACAATCTTGTTGTTGTTGTTGTTGTGGTCTTCAGTCCTGAGACTGGTTTGATGCAGCTCTCCATGCTACTCTATCCTGTGCAAGCTTCTTCATCTCCCAATACCTACTGCAACCTACATCCTTCTGAATCTGATTATTGTATTCATTTCTTGGACTCCCTCTACGATTTTTACCCTCCTCGCTGCCCTCCAATACTAAATTGGTGAGCCCTTGATGCCTCAGAACAGGTCCTACCAACCGATCCCTTCTTCTAGTCAAGTTGTGCCACAAACTTCTCTTCTCCCCAATCCTATTCAATACCTCCTCATTAGTTATATGATATACCCATCTAATATTCAGCATTCTTCTGTACCAACACATTTCGACAGCTTCTATTCTCTTCTTGTCCAAACTATTTATCGTCCATGTTTCACTTCCATACATGGCTACGCTCCATACAAATACTTTCAGAAGCGACTTCCTGACACTTAAATCTATACTCGATGTTAACAAATTTCTCTTCTTCAGAAACGCTTTCCTTGCCATTGCCAGTCTACATCAGATATCCTCACTACTTCGACCATCATCAGTTATTTTGCTCCCCAAATAGCAAAACTCCTTTACTACTTTAAGTGTCTCAGTTCCTAATCTAATTCCCTCAGCATTACCCGACTTAATTCGACTACATTAAATTATCCTTGTTTTGCTTTTGTTGATGTTCATCTTATACCTTCCTTTCATGACACTGTCCATTCCGTTCAACTGCTCTTCCAAGTCCTTTGCTGTCTCTGACAGAATTACAATGTCATCGGCGAACCTCAAAGTTTTTATTTCTTCTCCATGGATTTTAATACCTACTCCGAATTTTTCTTTTGTTTCCTTTACTGTTTGCTCAATATACAGATCGAATAACATCGGGGATAGGCTACAACCCCGTCTCACTCCCTTCCCAACCACTGCTTCCCTTTCATGTCCCTCGACTCTTATAACTGCCATCTTGTTTCTGTACAAATTGTAAATAGCCTTTCGCTCCCTGTATTTTACCCCTGCCACCTTCAGAATTTGAAAGAGAGTATTCCAGTCAACATTCTCAAAAGCTTTCTCTAAGTCTACAAATGCTAGGAAAGCAGGTTTGCCTTTCCTTAATCTTTCTTCTAAGATAAGTCGTAGGGTCAGTATTGCTTCACGTGTTCCAATATTTCTACGGAATCCAAACTGATCTTCCCCGAGGTCGGCTTCTACCAGTTTTTCCATTCGTCTGTAAAGAATTCGAGTTAGTATTTTCCATCCGTGACTTATTAAACTGATTGTTCGGTAATTTTCACATCTGTCAGCACCTGCTTTCTTTGGGATTGGAATTATTATATTCTTCTTGAAGTCTGAGGGTATTTCGCCTGTCTCATACATCTTGCTCACCAGATGGTAGAGTTCTGTCAGGACTGTCTCTCCCAAGGCCGTCAGTAGTTCTAATGGAATGTTGTCTACTCCCGGGGCCTTGTTTCGACTCAGGTCTTTCAGTGCTCTGTCAAACTCTTCACGGAGTATCGTATCTCCCATTTCATCTTCATCTACATGCTCTTCCACTTCTATAATATTGTCCTCAAGTACATTGCCCTTGTATAGACCCTCTATATACTCCTTCCACCTTTCTGCTTTCCCCTCTTTTCATAGAACTGGGTTTCCATCTGAGCTCTTGATATTCATACAAGTGGTTCTCTTTTCTCCAAAGGTCTCTTTAATTTTCCTGTAGGCAGTATCTATCTTACCCCTATTGAGATAAGCCTCTATATCCTTACATTTGTCCTCTAGCCATCCCTGGTTAGCCATTTTGCACTTCCTGTCGATATCATTTTTGAGACGTTTGTATTCCTTTTTGCCTACTTCATTTACTGCATTTTTATATTTTCTCCTTTCATCAATTAAATTCAATATTTCTTCTGTTACCCAAGGATTTCTACTAGCCCTCGTCTTTTTACCTACTAGATCCTCTGCTGCCTTCACTATTTCATCTCTCGAAGCTAACCATTCTTCGTCTACTGTATTTCTTTGCCCCATTCCTGTCAATTGTTCCCTTATGCTCTCCCTGAAACTCTGTACAACCTCTGGTTCTTTCAGTTTATCCAGGTCCCATCTCCTTAAATTCCCACCTTTTTGCAGTTTCTTCAGTTTTAATCTACAGTTCATAACCAATAGATTGTGATCAGAGTCCACACCTGCTCCTGGAAATGTCTTACAATTTAAAACCTGGTTTCTCAATTTCTGTCTTACCATTATATAATCTATCTGAGACCTTCCAACATCTCCAGGCTTCTTCCATGTATACAATCTTCTTTTATGATTCTTGAACCAAGTGTTAGCTATGATTAAGTTGTGCTCTGTGCAAAATTCTATCAGGCAGCTTCCTCTTTCATTTCTCAGCCCCAATCCATATTCACCTACTACGTTTCCTTCTCTCCCTTTTCCTACTACCGAATTCCAGTCACCCATGAATATTAAATTTTCGTCTCCCTTCACTATCTGAATAATTTCTTTTATTTCATCATACATTTCTTCAATTTCTTCGTCATCTGCAGAGCTAGTTGGCATATAAACTTGTACTACTGTGGTAGGCGTGGGCTTCGTGTCTATCTTGGGCACAATAATGCGTTCACCATGCTGTTTGTAGTAGCTTACCATACTCCTATTTTTTTATTCATTATTAAATCGACTCCTGCATTACCCCTATTTGATTTTGTATTTATAACCCTGTATTCGCCTGACCAAAAGTCTTGTTCCTCCTGCCAGCGAACTTCACTAATTCCTACTATATCTAACTTTAATCTATCCATTTCCCTTATAAATTTTCTAATCTACCTGCTCGACTAAGGGATCTGACATTCCACGCTCCGATCCGTAGAACGCCAGTTTTCTTTCTCCTGATAACGACGTCCTCCTGAGTAGTCCCCTCCCGGAGATCCGAATTTTGTTAATCACTTAAATATCGAAGGATGTCCAGGCTGCCACAGGGCGTTAAAATACAGCTACGGCGGCAGATGAAAATTTTTGCCTGACCAGGTTCGAACCCGGATTCGTGGTGTCTTTTCTTTCGGATATGTCCGAAAGAACAGACACCACACATATATGTACATGCAGAGTATTTCAGGAGGAATAGCAGATATTTTAGCAGGTTGAAATGTAGACGAACTGTGTAAAATGTTCCATATAACTGCGTGCACTTTTTATTGAGTGTAGAGATACGGCTGTTAGTATGTAACCCTAACAAACTCGAAGCAAAGGCAAATGAGGACCTTCAAAGTTGGTTTTCAAAAATTCCTCCACCAACTTCAATGCACGTTTGATTTCTCTTGATAACACCATGTGTAGCTCAACTGAGGTCTTCTTTGCTTTCTTTTATGAGGGCCGCACTATTCATAAACCGAACGATCAAATCGGCTCTTGTGTTTACTTATTCTTTGTAGACTTCGCCTTTAAACCATTCCCGCAAGCAAAAATCAAAAGAGATAAGGTCCGCAGACCTTGGTGGCCAAGAAATGTGCCCATTGATTGATCCATCTTCCAGGAAATGTTAGGTTTGGATGATGTGTCACCTGACGACTAGAATGTGCAGGAGCCCTGTCAAGCTGGAGGAAGAAACGCATTCTTGTAGCCAAAGGAGCATCTACTGATAAAGCTGGAAGCTCATTTTCAAGGAAGTGTAGACAACGGAGTCCTATAAGGACCAACAAACGAAATGAAAATGCATTGAACCCAGCTGCATGTACTCAATAAAAATTGGACACGTGTCGTAAGGCATGTTTTTCTGCAATCTGCCTGTACTATCACCTCATACAATATTTACTAATCCTCCTTAAACATTCTGTATAATTATTGAGGTGTCGACGGGCCATCGAAAGTTTTCAGTGCTAGACTCACGTAATCGTCTCAGAACCCTCGCGGGAATACAGTGTGGCTGCGAGTGAATGGAATAATGGACCGGTGGGGGGGGGGGGGGGGGAGGAGACGGGGCGTGGGGGGGGGGTACCACTTATGTGGTATGCGCCAAAGATGGGAATTTGCTTCTGGCGAGAAGCGTGTGTCGATAGGTCCAGCAGGCAGGTTGGCCCTTGTGTCCATATAGTGCAATGGTCACCGCGTATGGTTAGTATGTAGGAGGTCCAGGTTCGAACCTCGGTCGGTCACATATTTCATCTGCCGTCTTTGCTGTATTTCAACGCCCTGTGACAGTGTGGACGTCTGTCCTTCAATATTTAAAATGAAATTGTTTTTTGAGGCAATACAGGTGATTTGCGAACATTTGTCTCGCCATCAATGTAAAGGGACTTCAACGGCATCCATTCCGTACTCATTGGTTTGTGCTTGCGCTAACCGATGTCATATACATGCGAATCATATTGTAGCACGTATGTAGTCAAAGAACGAATGGTCAGTATAAAAGTATTTACGAACAGTAGAAGCAGGATTGCAGCGAGCTGATCACTTAACCAAGTCCAACATAGAGTACCTGTGTAGTAAGTCATTTCAGCTGCATAGCTGACGGGTAATATTTGTCAAACAATTCACTGCAGAATTAATGTAATACCGACACGATGATCTCTGTAGTCGCACTGTATCATTAGTAGCTCGTGAATGGAATACTATGTTCATTAAATCAGATTACTCCAGCTGATGTCAAATAAAGAGAAGCGACGACGCCGCCACACTATCTTCACTTAGGTAGTCAGCGCTAGATTATGTAACGTTACTGTAAGCAGTTTGACAACATAACACCACCACATCCACTGACATCACACAGTTGTTACTCGCAGTGATTACACGTTGCTGATGTTTGTCAAGAATAGTGGAAAGCGCCTCATGAAAGTCAAATTCTATTTGCATTACGCCTAGGATATAGAGAATCCTAAATAACAGTAAGAGATTACCCAGCGAAGAGAAGAGTTTACGTATTGTCCAGAGTTCTTGCAGTTTCATATTAATGTAGTTCCCTATAGTTTCACACTAACGTGTTCTTTTGGCTATCAGAATACTCATATGGGGATTATCAAAGTGTAATTGCTAGAACGCTCGACTACCTTAATAACACCTTATTTTGGATTGAATACGACTCGGAAAGCGACGTTCATTTGACGTTTCCGTCCGTCTCCAAACGACTTACTGAATGAGCCTGAAGTGCACTTACTGTTGGGTTGCCTGCCGCATGAATTCAGTAAAGTGTTGTGGCAGCTGGCAATCATTGATGACTACAGACATGTGCAAATATCTTCAGTGTTCTAGGGGACCTCGTATTTGTTGCATTTTTTCCATACCGTAATTAGCACAATAACATAAAGCTCATTCTGCTGAAGAACTTAATGCTACAGAAGTGAGACCTAGATCACAGAATGTCGTTAACTGTGAGAATTACAATTGTAATTTCACAACTCTTAAAGAAACCTAATATTCAGTCCTGAATCGATCTCACATTTAACTTTTGCGAGAGGTTTTGCCTATCGAAGTTCAGATATTACTTTTGGAAACACTTTGTAGTATTCAAAACCATTTCCAAAACTTTCCAGAGTTCATATTCCGCAACTAACACTTTCCAAAATCAAATCCGTTCCAACACTTTGCAAGATTCTTATCTCTCAACTAACACTTTCCTAGTTCCTATCCCGGACGAGTACCCAGTTGTGAGCTATCATCCCAAAGATGTTCGGGCTCACACGCGTTTCCTCTTCGTCGAAACGTCTTGGCTAAAACTCGTCTAGGGGTTGCACCGCATGTGTCGTATTACACCCCTAAATTAGACACTTGTGACCCTTTGGTTAAATTGTCTGGCTAATGCTAAGTTTGCGAAATTGTATGAAACATACAATGTTAATATAACACATAACAACAGTAATAATAATATCGGGAGCCAAATTAACGATTCAGAAAGCAAACTAATAGCGAAAGTGGTCACATTTAGAATTGCTATTACACTCGAGCGCATATCCATTTGACACAATTCGATCATTCACAATCTCATCGCGAATTACAAGTCCAATACTCCACCTCGTTAACTACGCGGAAAGTTAAGAGTTCACACCAGGCGCGTGGCTGTTCACCGCTAAGTCCCGTGATACCACACAACGCGAAATTTTCGGAGTCGTTTCACTTCCTACCTACCTAAAGACCGACCGTCCGCTTTCGCATCTCCACCAGCACTGTCCCTCTGCCCGTCCCCGGTCGCGTTTCCCGCGTGCCAAACATCTTCACTCAACTGACTAGGGCAGTTCCCTTTCCTGAAGCTGTCCATCTGATTGGCTACAGCTTATTCTACATTATTTTACATTTTAACATATTTAAATAATCAAAGATTAACCAAATAAAGTAACATTGATATCCATTACATAAAAAATGTTAAGTTCTCTTACATAAAACCAATACAGTTTCCTTCTTAGCTTTGAATGTCATGGCCAGTAGCCTGGCCCCAATGCGCTTTTTGATAAATAAATAAAGAACAAAAGTAACTATTATGCACTAAACTTTACAACAAATATTCTGTTACTTAATGATTCAATAACGTGTCATGCTGCCATCGTTCAATGTGTTTTTACTGAGGAAATGGTGTCTGATGCTTAACTGAAAATACTGACAATTTAAATTTACTATACCTTTTAAACAAATAAAGTTACAGAGTTGATATTTACAATATTTGTCATTCTAATGATGCGCTTCTATATGAAATGTCGATCGTTAAGATCGACCAAAGCTTTCAGATTTTAGCATTCAGGTCTTTGTTACTAAACTTGTTAATTTCACTTTCACAGTAAATCCTAAACAATTTTAGACATGATCAATATTCAAGTTCTATTGGGATCACCATGCAGTTTTATGAAGGATGGTAGAATAAAATCACTATGGCTTCATTCCCTGAATTACCACAGAATTAAATAATTTTCATGAATGTTTCCCTTTATGGCTGATCTTAGGTCCGCCATATTGAACACTGCTATGTCTCCCTGTCCACAAGCAGCTTCTACGGAGTTTCCCCATGACGTAGTGTATCGTCTGTCTCTCTCGCACACTACTGCACATAGCCCTCATTCAGCATAATAGACGCCTGTGAATTTCTCCATCTCGTGGCGAAGCTGCGCTCTTTGTGGCACACAGTCCCGGACGACAGGGTTCGTTTGTCAATTCCTGAAGGCTGACTCTTTCGACCATTTACTTAAATGAGAGCTAAACGCTCGTTATCTCACAACATCGACGGTAACTGCCTAGTCCGGCTACTGCTAACCTCTGACCAATGGTGCATGATGACACAGACTGTTGCAGGGAACCCATCACTTTTCCTCAGTTGACAGGCGTAAACGTGAAGACGTTAAGGTGTGTTAGGTGCACAATGCGGCGATTCTCCCTCCTGGTGGTCAGACGTGGTCGGTTGGAATCATGACGACGAGTGTGCGTGCCTGTCCCCATGTTGACAACTGTCAATATGAATCCCGCGAAACTCTGGATATAGGTCGATTCGACCATTCGGTCAAATAAAGACCCAGAATGTGCTGAAATGCTGTCGCACACGAGTATGTGGCATCTCCGTGCCCTTTGCAATTGTGTTTTTTTTCCTTTATTGGATTTCGATTTCCCCTGAAGGGGGCGGGCTGGCAGCAGCTTAGTACGCCGCTCTTCAGCCTAGAGAATTTTTAAAACATAAGAAGATAAGAAACAATAAAAACAGGCGATAAAACAGTGACGTAAAATGTAAAACGGTGGAAAATTGTGGAAAGTTAAAACATAAGACAAATGGTGGGCGATCATAATAAAATACACAGGAATCAGACAGGGAAAATAGTAGGCAGATAATTAAAAAACACGGCGATGGTCTGGATTCTGTTCGCAAGAGACAGAAAAATCACACCCTTAGACAGCATGATGTTCATTCGCAACACTTCGGAAAAGACGCACAACGCTTAACAATCACTGGGAACACTACACTAAAAAGTTGGCACAAAGATGACACACCACAGGCAAGGGCAGGGGGGGGGGGACTGGGACCTGGGCAGATGAGGGGAAAAATAAGGGGGGGGGAGGACAGAAAAAACGAAAGGCGGGGGGGGGGGGGGACTAACGAAAGGAGAGGACTCAGTAGGGGGGAGCAGGGCAGACGCAAGAGGGAATGGGGAAAGCAGAGGAAGGAAATGCAAAAGGACTCGGGGGAGAGAAGGGAGGCAGAGAGAAGGTACGCAGGGCAAAAACAGGATAAAGGGGGGGGGGAGGGGAAGAGGGAGCCCGGAAAAAGGACAAAGGAAAGGATGGGGGTGAGGATCAGTGTTGATAGGAGGGATAAATGGAGGGAGAGAGGGCATCATCCAGGGGGGGGGGGGGTGAGTTGACGGAAGCCACCTTGGGAAAGGAGATGAATGGTGAAGAGATGGAGGGCAGGGGGGACACAACAGTGAAGGCGCGGCAGAGGGTGGGGGTTGGAGAGGAGAGGAACAACCAGGGGATAAGGGGGATCAAGGCAGCGGGAGGTGTAGAGTATGCAGATATGTTGGAGGAATAGGAGCAGATGGGGGAAAGGAATCAGGTTGTAGAGGATCTGCATGGGGGACGGGTGCATTTGTGCTGTTCACGTTCCTTATATATCCTACCAGGCCTGGTAACAAAAATAAAAATGAACAACACTAATGCAGTCTGGTGGTGGCTAGACTTGTCACAAGGAATTGCAATGCTAATCACTTACATACTTTTTAATAGTCATCTTATATCTCACAAGTAACAATTATTTAAATACAAAGTATATATTTTTCCATTTACATAATTTTACTGACATTTAATATATGAACAAAAACCTTCTTCTGCAACTGGAGCTCATAGTTAAGTTTCATTGAAGCAGGGAGAAAAACACAGCGTGTGCTGATGAAATCAAAATTAGAATGGAGCAGCAGCACAGAGAGACTCTCAGGAAGTTCTACGTAAACATTAAACTAATGTTTTGTGTCAATGGGTACGATTCACTGGAACTGTTGTTAAGGCTGTGAGCTGCATTTCGGCGGAGTGACGGGTAGATAAACGAAAGTGGACAGTCATTTGGTAGATAACAAGAGGGAAGAAATTCCAACTTTAAATGCTTCACATTGTAGGCCTACGGCAAAAGACTGTGCCAAAATGCATATTCATTTTGTTTTAACTTGTTCCGAAGAGTTAAATTCGCATCGATGTTCAAATAAGGTGCCTCTTCTGTGGTGTATCGAGTCCAGTTTTGAGTAACTACAGAGTCCACATTAGGTGTTGGGTTCCTGGAACAAGCAATAAATCCGTTATTAACATATAAGACCCGAAAAATTCATTAATACTTTGTTGTCTGTTATTTTGATTTGCGTATTTAGTAGAATTCATATCATTTTTGTGTTTCTTGGTAAGATTTTTTACTACATTTTTAAGAACTTGTAATTTTTTTTCTCCTATCTATTCTACGTAATTCTGTAGATCTGAATTCGTTCGAGCAATCAATCATTCATGATAGGAAACACAGTCATAGCTCAGTCACTCAAAATGACTCTGAAATTTTACTTGTTAGAATGAAATCATGCGATGATTCTTCTTCTCTGCAGGCTCGTGCTTTGCGGCAGTCTGCTAATCTGTACAAATAAAATGCCTCGTAATTTTGGGAGCGTTGTATAATCAGTCGGGAAACAACATATCAAGCGGATATTTGGCTTTGATGAAGTTTAACTTTCCGAAGAAGTAATGGAGCTCTGGGATTATTAAATGCAGGTTCGTATCCAGTCTTTCGGAAGTTCCCTTCTGATTAACAACTACGCAATATATCGATAAATATCATTAACTCTCAAATTTAAAATACACACCTTTTTTTTTTTTTTGAAGAAGCAGTCTATATATATTTCCTTTTAATCGTACAGTTCGTATCAATTATCTTCTGTGATAAATCTCAATAATCAGATTACAGTTCTTCCAAACCAAGCTCAGGCTAATCGGCACGAAGACAATCTCGGAAACTCCCTTTCTTTTTTTTTTAACAACCACCAGAGAGAGTACTACATAGAATACTTATGCGTTCATGGCATAGCTATTGTATGAGCTACTTTCCGCATGGATTCCGCGAGTATGAAGATAAAAAATTAGTAAACGGCATTCAAGGGTAGAATTGTATCTGAATAATTCATCGAATATAAAGAGATATTACAAACTATAGGAATGCATTGAGCACTATACTGAGATTTGCTCTCTTATTTATTTAAATAGCCATATTTAGTAGAGATATTGTCAATCAGCACGAAGTGTGTACATGTTTCCATGGGAAACCGTAAAACAAAACTATTTATTAACTAGATAAACGCAGTGCCAGTGCTATACTTGGATTTGTTCAGTATCAAAGTGTAATATAAAGCGACATGCAGCATAACTGGGCTCTTACCCGTATTTAGCGAAGTTTGTCCACATTGCAATGAGTCTGCTTCTGACAAGAGCGGCTTCAGATCCGTCTTCCAGTGTCTCAGCGCCTCTTCCAACGAACATGTAATTTATATCGTTGCTGTGATTGGCACCTATCAATGAAATCAACGAAGTGAATTTATATTCCAAATTTTCTTAATCCATCGATATAAATATTACGTACATTATGTAAAGGATGTAAGACAGGGATGTAGTCTTTCGCCCCTACTGTTCAATTTGTGCATCGAAGAAGCAATGATGGAAATAAAAGAAAGGTTTAGGAGTGGAATTAAAATTAAAGGTGAAAGGATATCAATGTACGAGTCGCGGATGGCATTGCTATCTGGAGTGAAAGTGAAGAAGAATTACATGATCTGCTGAATGGAATGAACAATCTAATAAGTACAGAGTATGGACTGAGAGTAAATCGAAGAAAGACTAAAGTAATTAGATGTTGCACAGATGAGACCTGCAAGAAATTTAACATCAAAGTTAATGGTCACGAAGTAGTTGAAGTTAATGAATTCTGCTACCTAGGCAGTAAAATAATAAATAACAGACGGAGAAAGGAGGGCATCAAAAACAGACTAGCAGTGGCAAAAAGTGCATTTCCGGCCATGAGAAGTCTACTAGTATCAAACGTAGGCCGTATTAGAGGAAGAAATTTCTGAGAATGCGCGTCTGGAGTACAGCACTGTATGGTAGTGAAAAATGGACTATGGGAAAATCGGAACAGAAGAAAATCGAAGCATTCGAGATGTGGTGCTACAGGCGAATGTTGAAAATTAAGTGGACTGATAAGGTAAGGAATGAGAAGGTTCTGCGCAGAATCGGAGAGGAAAGGAATGTGTGGAAAACACTGATAAGGAGAAGGGACAGGACGATAGGACACCTGTTAAGACATGAGGGAATAACTTCCATGGTACTATAGGGAGCTGTAGAGGGTAAAAACTGTAGAGGACGGCAGAGATTGGAATACATCCACCAAATAATAGAGGACATATGTTGCAAGTGCTACTCTGAGATGAAGAGGTTGGCACAGGAGAGGAATTCGTGGCGGGTCGCATCAAACCAGTCAGAAGACTGATGACCCAAGAATAAATTATAGTATGTTGTATAATCTATTATATATGGTGTGAATATTATTAATATTAATAATATTATATTATTTACGGCCGACATCTGAACACTAATATAGATTTGATGATTCTACATTGTACTGGTATGTTTGTACTTACTCATCTGCCTGTTAACCTAAAAGTGAGATAAAATCAGAAGTATATGTATCTGTTTCTTTAGTCTATCAAAAAACTTCTAATTTCTTTGTCACGCAAAGCTGATAATAGTGTTCTTATTTTGCCATTTCATAATATGTCAACCACTTACAAAAGAGTAACTCTATTACAGGTAAAAGAGTGCGTGCCTTCTGTTTGAGCATTTTGATTTCATTCTTGATGAAAAAGCTCTATAGTTACATCGGTTTCACTCATAATTAACAAAGAATTTCTTGTTTATAATAAGCTTCAGTGATGTAAAGAATGGCTTTTGAGTAAGCGAATTACTAAATGTCATCTATTTTTTAAACTGTGCTTAAACAGAAGCCTTTTAAAGCATGCAATTCTTTACTGAAGTGTGCCCTTACGTATTTCAGTCTTCTATTTTTTTCTGGAATATATCAGAGTTTGTTGTCTAACAATTACCAACTGGCTGACACACTGCATTTCAATGGTACATTTATTGCTATACCATTGAAATGCAGTGTACTTTATTAATAACTGCACGTTAACGACATTTTGTTGATCTGTCAGCAACAAGTAATTTGTTATACAGGGCACTATTAAACTGATGAAATCTGGATCTGGTTCAAATGGCTCTGAGCACTATGGGACTTAACTTCGGAGGTCATCAGTCCCCTAGAACTTAGAACTACCTAAACCTGACTAATCTAAGGACATCACACACATCCATGCCCGAGGCAGGATTCGAACCTGGGACCGTAGCAGTCGCACGGTTCCGGACTGAAGTGCCTAGAACCGCTCGGCCACCATGGCCGGCAAAGCTGGTTCTGTCTCGGTGCTAATGATAGCCGTGTGTTGGTCAGAAGGAGGCCAGTTGAGGACCTGTACCCAATCTGTCTGCGTGCTATACAAACTGGACTTACATCTGGAGTTATGGTCTGGGGTGACTATGTGACTGTAGCCTGGCAACCGTCAATGAAGGTGTAGGATGAGACATATTTCTTTAGCTCTGTTCCGTCGTAACGACAACTGCCGGCGCGACGATCAAGAACGGAAGAACAGAGAGCGCTGTTTGACGACGTCAGCCAATAGTACGCTGACTAGGACGACACCAAGAAAGAAACGGCATCTACACGAAGAGAATATAAGCGCCGCGCCGCCCAGCCGCAGCCGGAGTGGAATACGAGCCGTCTACAAACGCTACAGCAGTGACTTATGAACTGAATTGCTCTGCTTGCATTAAAATTGTCTATACCGAAGGACATTGATTATTTGCATGTCGCCAATTGCTTACTACACACCTTTGTGAATACGCAAAGTTAAATAATGTCGATTTAACTTATTGTAATAAACTCCATTAATACGATTTGCTTGAATTGTTGTGTAACGATCCGAGAAAACCGCATCCTAGTCACCCTATATTAGACGAGTGGGCAGACACAAACAGCTCAATGCGTAACTGACCGCACTCCATTCAAAACTGGATATGTAGTGAACTGCGCCCACTTCTCTGCTACATTTCCGAGTACTGTTCCATAAGGACGCGCTGACGCTATCACGTCTTCTGTCGGGGGAAGTTTGAAGATGCGGATCGTGTATAATCCTAGCCTGGTATGTTCAACAATTACTGGCCCGTTGTAGCCGCACGAATGCCGGAATTTGATGCCATCTTTCGTCCGTCCCAAGATCTTGTCACAAGCTGCGTCGTTTGTCAGTTTGACGTAAACCAAGCTACTAACGGTGAACAGGTGTATTTCGATCATGTCTTCACGGAGATCTTCACTTCGTCACGTAGGAATTGCTCAATGGCGAGTGCTTTTGGTCTCGCATATTCGTTCGAAAAGGTGAACTTCAGTGTCGTTTTATGGTAAGAATTGGCCATTCTATAGTTAATCGTAGCACGCGCGAATATCTCTGTCAAGTAAACAACCGCAAGGCCCAAGCCGCGGTGAGGACATGAACATCTCCATCCACACCGCTTGGCAGCCGACGGCAACCTGTAATTCAGTGCCAGGGTAGAATCAGGTCACAGACAAGACGGGCACGGGGGAGTGGACTGCGTATTCAGCAGCTCCGCATCTGCCTCTGTGCGGGCAGATTACTAGTGGCGTGAGCCTTCAGGGAGGCTGTGCAGCCCGATTACGACAACTACAAGGGCTGTTCGGGAAGTAAGGTCCGATAGCTCGGGAAACGACAGTAGAAATCCGATGAAGCTTTTTTTGGTAGTGTGTCTAGTCCGCCTGTTGATCGCCTCACGTCACTCTTTTCAGTCCTGAGCACATAGTGAGCACGTAAAGATGTCTAGGGCAATACAATAATGTGACAAAAGTAATGGAACAGCCATATAGAGTTATACAGGTGCCTGTAGGACGGAGGTCGTTCAATAAGTAATGCCCCACATTTCTTTTAAAAAGCCATTAATATGCACAGGCAAACGTCCTTGATGGTGCTTCACATGTGATGTTAGTTCTATGCGCCGGTGAAGTTTCGAATCGTTCTGGCAGATGGCAGAGCCGTGTTACAGCGTCAAAATAGCGTCTACATACGACTCACGTTACAAGCAGCGTATTCTTCTTGAATTCTAGAGTGCAGAAAAAGAAAGCGTGGTGAACATCCATAAACGTTTGTGTGCAGTGTATGGCGATGCTGCAGTTGATAGGAGTGCAGCTTGGCGATGGGTAAAGAAAGTTACAGCCTCAGGAAATGCAGAAACATAGCTCCATGATCAGCCACGCTCGGGACGACCTGTCACAGCCACTGCTCCACACATGCTGAATCGTGCGGATGCCATTATTCGTGCCGACCGGCGCATCACAACTCGACAATTGGCTCTACAGTTGTCGGTCAGCATTGGAAGTGCGTCTGCAGTGATCGAGACTCTCGGATATTCAAAGAGGTGCTCACGATGGGATCTACGAATGTTCATAGCGGACCATAACATTCAAAGAACGGTCATTACATCCAGTCCATGGAGCGGCATCATCCCCATTCACCATTTTTCTGCCACAAAAATCATGGTAACAGTCTTCTGGGACTGTGATGGCGTCATTCTCGTGGATGTGATGGCAAGGGGGTCAACCATCAACTCAGAGGCATACGTGAAGACCCTGAATAAACTCAAGAACCGTTTCCGACGTGTTCGATAGGACAAGAATCTAGCATAAATGTTGCTCCAACACGTTAATGCACGCCCACACACAAGTCTGAGGACCCAGGAACACATCACCAAATTGGGTCGGACATCATTGCCTCAATCACCCTACAGTCCAGACCTGGCGCCCTCGGACTTCCATCTTTTTGGGTCACTTAAAGATTCTCTATGGGCGACACACTTTGAAGATGACGAGAGTGTCAGTCATGCAGTGAAAACATGACTACGCCTATAGGACAAGAGTTTCTACCAGCAGGGAATACATGTTCTTCCACAATGTACAGCCATAGAACGTAATGGAAACTACGTAGAAAAATAAGACATGGACAAGACATGTTGATGTATATTGTCACCAAATTATGAGTCTTAACAATAAGTATGTTCTGAGAAAATAAATGTGTGGCATTACTTATCGAACGACCCTCGTATGAAGTACACAAGGTATGAAAGGGAAGTTCATTGGCGAGTCAGGTGATTCATGTGAAACGGTTTCCGACGTGATTATGTGAGCACAACAGGATTTGACAGATTATTAGTGCGGAATGGTAGTTGGAGCTAGATGCGTGGGACATTCCATTTCAGGAATCGTAACGAAATTCAGTATTCCAAATCACATGTCAAAAGTATGCCAAGAAACGACATTTCGGGCATTACCTCTCACCACAGACAACGCAGTGGCCGACGGTCTTCAGTCAATGACCGAGGGGAGTGGCGTTAGCATAAGAGTTGTCAATGCTACTAAACAAGCAACACTACATGAAATAACCGCAAAAATCAGTGTGTGTGATGTACGACGAATGTATTCGTTAGGACAGTACAGAAAAATTTGACATTAATGTGTTACAGCAGGAGACGACCGTCGCGAGTGCCTTTGCTAACAGCTCGGCATCGTCTGCAGCCTCTCTCCTGGGCTCGTCACTATATCGGCTAGACCCTAGATGACTGGAAAAGCATGACCTGGTCAGATGAATCCCGATTTCAATTGGTAAGAGTTGGCGGTAGCGTTAGAGTGTGGTGCAGACCCCTCGAAGCTCGGGCCCAAGTTTCAACAACACGCTGTGCAAGCTGGTGGCGGATCCATACTGGTTTAAATGGAATGGACTGGGTTCTCTGGTCCAATTGAACCGATAATTGACTGGAAATCGTTATGTTCAGCTACTTGAAGACCATTTGCACCCATTCTTGGATTTCATGTTCCCAAACAACGATGGAATTTTTAAGAAGGATAGTGAGCCATGTCACTGGGTTTGAAGAACATTCTGGATAGTTCGAGTGAATGATCTGGCCACACAGATCGCCCGACATGAATCTCATCGAACCTTTATTAGAAATACTGGAGACGTCAATTCATGCACAAAATCCTTCACTGGCAACACTTTCGCAATAATGGACGGCTGTGAGGCGGCATGGCTCAATATTTCTGCAGGAGACTTGCACCGACTTGTTGAGTCCATGCCACGTCAAGATGTTGCATTGCGCCGGGCAAAAGGTGGTCGACACGGTATACTGGGAGGTATCCCGTGACTTTTGTCACCTCAGGGTAGTGCCTCCCGCCAAGTATGGGTGTTCGCTGCAAGTTTCGCATGATGTCGTTCAATGTCACGACATAATGTATCTGTCATGCATTTCCTTCTTCATGGCAGTTCTCGGTAGCACATTATAGAGGCAATTAGGATGCTCCTATTGCGTTTTCAATGGGAAGTGTTTGATCACCCGCCATATAGCCCGACTTGACTCCGTCTGATGTTCATCTCTGTGCACATGAACCGCTGTCAATGTAGACAACGCCGGCCGTTGTGGCCGAGCGGTTCTAGGCGCTTCAGTCTGGAGCCGCGCGGATGTGTGTGATGTCCTTAGGTTAGTTAGGTTTACGTAGTTCTAGGTGACTGATGACCTCAGACGTTAAGTCCCATAGTGCTCAGAGCCATTTGAACCATTTGAACCATGTAGACAACATTTTGGCAGAGACAGCGAACTGCAGATCAGCGTAGAGAAGTGGTGGAAAACACCGGTGGCTGCCTTCTATGACGAGCGTATTTGGAAAGTTCGTACAACGCTAGGACAAATGTCTTCAGTCGGAGCGGCGACTGTGTAGAGAGGTAGCTGGAAGGTGTAGCGAGCTGTTGCATATAACATTTCTGATTTTCAGTGTGGTATCCATCTCGTGACCGATCGGGCCTTACTTTCCGAATAGCCCTCGCAGGTCGTTGGCCCCGGTCCAGAACCTTCTGCGCGACCCACTAACGCTGACTTTGCCGTGACATCAACACAGAGAAGCAGTATTTAAAGACGCACGAACTAACTCGTCATGATGGAACAGCTGGGCAGTAATGTGCCATCGAACCTGCGCTACTCCTCGCCGCACCGATGACGCAGACGCTTCTGCCTTAGCAGGGACACGAGTCGCAGTTTGTCGTCTGAGCATATGGGCCCCACGAGCACTCTCACAGTTGGCCGCCGTCGCGGGAGTACGACGAGAGGATCCAGCCCTCTCTACCTTCGCCTGGGTGCAGACAGAAGAGCACTGTGCTCAGAGCTCTAGAGCGTGGCACAGCCTGACGTCCTCGCAGCAACAGCCGCCGGACACACCGTCACCGGGAGCACGGCGACGCAAGAGCGACGTCTGCAGCGGAGGCGCGCAGTCAGCAGGTCGCCGCACAGGGGATTCACTGCGCCATCAACTAATGATTGTAAACAAGCCTCGACAAAGAAGCCATTGTAACCATCGTCGGTCTGTCTTCAGCTGCACAACATCCTTCCTCAGCAAAGCATCCTAGCCTACACTAAGCTATGTCATGTAATGATCATAATTAGATACGATCAATCACCAGTTGTGAAAAATCAGAATTATAGTCGTCCATTAATGACACCCTTACAAAATGCAGGTGTTACATCTTACTGAGGACGATGCAGATCGGTATTCAGTCTTCAGTAAGGGTGGCATTCAAGCTGGACCAAAACTGTCATACCCACTGTACGGTACTGTTTATGGATGAAGCTAATTTCTATTTAACTATACGTAAATATACAAAATCACAGATACTGGCCGTATGTCACACCTCACTGGAAGCATCCATCGAATTAGATGGCACATCGAAAGTGGTGGTTTGTTGTGGAATACGGGATTCTCACACTTCTGGACTCCGCTGCATTCAGACTATTCTAACAGTACCCCGTTATCTGAAGTCAGATTCGTATGTGGCGCCATCGCTGCCAACTGAAGATGAGAAATTTCCAACTTTCTTTCAACACTCCTCTTTCCAGTTTCCACCTGGGAGACAGACTAAGTCATAGAGATCTGGTGGAGTGGCCGCCACGATCCCCAGATTTACGTCTATTAGGTTTCAGTCTGTGGGAACACGTAAGGGATGATCAAAAATTTCCCGTTTAAGACCGTTGCTGCAGCGTATGTGCAACCGCGACCTTGATGTGGGAACAGCCGGCCGCGGTGGTCGTGCGGTTCTAGGCGCTCCAGTCCGGAGCCGCGCTGCTGCTACGGTCGCAGGTTCGAATCCTGCCTCGGGCATGGATGTGTGTGATGTCCTTAGGTTAGTTAGGTTTAATTAGTTCTAAGTTCTAGGGGACTGATGACCACAGCAGTTGAGTCCCAAAGTGGTTGGTTGGTTGGTTTAAGGATTAAAGGGACCAAACTGCAGAGGTCATCGGTCCCTGAGTCCCATAGTGCTCAGAGCCATTTGAACCATTTTTGATGTGGGAACGAAGCATCGACTTGTAGCCAAGGAATAAGTGAGACCATCGAATGGAAAAGTTTTGATTGCCTCTTATAAAAGGCACGTGTTCGTGATATGAAGTTCGGTATATGTGTTGGCTAAAGTGCCTGTTGTAGTATGCGTAAAGTAATTCAGTCCTCTGTTGTCCAGCCCGAGAAGGTAAATAGGCATTATGAGAACGTTGTGCTTACCATGTACACATAGTGTTCAACATGAAGGGGACAGGAACTCACCTCTAGCATAGAAAATAAATGGTACAAATGACTCTAAGCTCTATGGGACTTAAAATCTGAGGTCATCAGTCCCCTGTTGTTATTGTTGTGGTCTTCAGTCCTGAGACTGGTTTGATGCAGCTCTCCATGCCACTCTATCGTGTGCAAGCTTCTTCATCTCCCAGTACCTACTGCAACCTACATCATTCTGAATCTGCTTAGCGTATTCATCTCTTGGTCTCCCTCTAAGATTTTTACCCTCCACACTGCCCTCCAATACTAAACTGGTGATCCCTTGGTGCCTCAGAACATGTCCTACCAACCGATCCCTTCTTCTAGTCAAGTTGTGCCACAAACTTCTCTTCTCCCCAATCCTATTCAGTACTTCCTCATTAGTTATGTGATCTACCCATCTCATCTTCAGCATTCTTCTGTAGCACCACATTTCGAAAGCTTCTATTCTCTTCTGGTCCAAACTATTTATCGTCCATGTTACACTTCGATATATGGCTACACTCCATACAAATATTTTCAGAAACGACTTCCTGACACTTAAACCAATACTCGATGTTAATAAATTTCTCTTCTACAGAAATGCTTAACTTGCCATTGCCAGTCTACATTTTACGAGTATATCCTCTCTACTTCGACCATCATCAGTTATTTTGCTCCCCAAATAGCACAACTCCTTTACTACTTTAAGTGTCTCATTTCCTAATCTAATTCCCTCAGCATCACCCCACTTAATTCGACTACATTCCATTATCCTTATTTTGCTTTTGTTGATGTTCATCTTATATCCTCCATTCAAGAAACTACCCATTCCGTTCAACTGCTCTTCCAAGTCCTTTGTTGTCTCTGACAGAATTACAATGTCATCGGCGAACCTCAAAGTTTTTATTTCTTCTCCATGGATTTTAATACCTACTCCGAATTTTTCTTTTGTTTCCTTTACTGCTTGCTCAATATACAGATTGAATAACATCGGGGACAGGCTACAACCCTGTCTCACTCCCTTCCCAACCACTGCTTCCCTTTCACGGCCGTCGACTCTTATAACTGCCATCTGGTTTCTGTACAAATTGTAAATAGCTTTTCGCTCCCTGTATTTTACCCCTGCCACCTTCATAATTTGAAAGAGAGTATTCAAGTCAACATTGTCAATAGCTTCTCTAGGTCTACAAATGCGAAGAACGTAGGTTTGCCTTTCCTTAATCTGGCTTCTAAGATAAGTCGTAGGGTCTGTATTGCCTCACGTGTTCCGATATTTCTACGGAATCCAAACTGATCTTCCCCGAGGTCGGCTTCTACCAGTTTTTCCATTCGTCTGTAAAGAATTCGAGTTAGTATTTTGCATCCGTGACTTATTAAACTGATAGTTCGGTAATTTTCACATCTGTCAACACCTGCTTCCTTTGGGATTGGAATTATTATATTCTTCGTGAAGTCTGTGGGTATTTCTCCTGTCTGATACGTCTTGCTCACCAGATGGTAGAGTTTTGTCAGGACTGGCTCTCCCAAGGCTGTCAGTAGTTCTAATGGAATGTTGTCTACTCCCGGAGTCTTGTTGCGACTCAGGTCTTTCAGTGCTCTGTCAAACTCTTCATGCAGTATCATATCTCCCATTTCATCTTCATCTACATCCTCTTCCATTTCCATAATATTGTCGTCAAGTACATCGCCCTTGTATAGACCCTCTATATACTCCTCCCACCTTTCTGCTTTCCCTTCTTTGCTTAGAACTGGGTTTCCATCTGAGCTCTTGATATTCATACAAGTGGTTCTCTTTTCTCCAAAAGTCTCTTTAATTTTCCTGTAGGCAGTATCTATCTTACCCCTAGTGAGATAAGCCTGTACATCCTTACATTTCTCCTCTAGACATGCCTGCTTAGCCATTTTGCACTTCCTGTCGATCTCATTTTTGAGACGTTTGTATTCCTTTTTGCCTGTGTCATTTACTGCATTTTTATATTTTCTCCTTTCATCAATTAAATTCAATATTTCTTCTGTTACCCAAGGATTTCTATTAGACCTCGTCTTTTTACCTACTTGATCCTCTGCTGCCTTCACCACTTCATCCCTCAAAGCTACTCATTCTCCTTCTACTGTATTTCCTTCCCCATTCTTGCCAATTGTTCCCTTATGCTCTCCCTGAAACTCTGTACAACCTCTGGTTTAGTCAGTTATCCAAGTCCCATCTCCTTAAATTCCCACCTTTTTGCAGTTTCTTCAGTTTTAATCTACAGTTCATAACCAATAGATTGTGGTCAGAGTCCACATCTGCCCCTGGAAATCTCTTACAATTTAAAATCTGGTTCCTAAATCTCTGTCTTACCATTATATAATCTATCTGATACCTTCTAGTATCTCCAGGCTTCTTCCATGTATACAATCTTCTTTTATGATTCTTGAACCAGGTGTTAGCTATGATTAGGTTGTGCTCTGTGCAAAATTCCACCAGGCGGCTTCCTCTTTCGTTTCTTACCCCCAATCCATATTCACCTACTATGTTTCCTTCTCTCCCTTTTCCTACTGATGAATTCCAGTCACGCATGAATATTAAATTTTCATCCCCTTCACTATCTGAATAATTTCTTTTATTTCATTATACATTTCTTCAATTTCTTCGTCATCTGCAGAGCTAGTAGGCATATAAACTTGTACTACTTTGGTAGGCGTGGGCTTCGTATCTATCTTGGCTACAATAATGCGTTCACTATGCTGTTTGTAGTAGCTTACCCGCATTCCTATTTTCCTATTCATTATTAAACCTACTCCTGCATTACCCCTATTTGATTTTGTGTTTATAACGCTGTAGTCACCTGACCAGAAGTCTTGTTCCTCTTGCCACCGAACTTCACGAATTCCCTCTATATCTAACTTTAACTTATACATTTCCCTTTTTAAACTTTCTAACCTACCTGCCCAATTAAGGGATCTGACATTCTACGCTCCGATCCGTAGAACGCCAGTTTTCTTTCTCCTGATAACGACATCCTCCTGAGTAGTCCCCTCCCGGAGATCCGAATGGGGAACTATTTTACCTCCGGAATGTTTTACCCAAGAGGACGCCATCATCATTTAACCATACAGTAAAGCTGCATGCCCTCGGGACAAATTACGGTCGTAGTTTCCCCTTGCTTCCAGCCGTTCGCAGTACCAGCACAGCAAGGCTGTTTTGGTTAGTGTTACAAGGCCAGATCAGTCAATCATCCAGGCTGCTGCCCCTCTTCAGGAACCACACGTTTGTCTGGCCTGTCAACAGATACCCCTCCGTTGTGGTTGTACCTACGGTACGGCTACCTGTATCGCTGAGGCACGCAAGCCTCCCCACCAACGGCAAGGTCCATGGTTCATGGGGGGATCAGTCCCCTAGACTTAGAATTACTTAAACCTAACTAACCTAAGGACATCACACACATCCATGCCCGAGGCAGGATTCGAACCTGCGACCGGAGCAGCAGCGTGGTTCCAGACTGAAGCGCCTAGAACCGCTCGGTGACAGCGGCCGGCGCGCAGAAAATAGTTACTAGGTTTAAGCACGCAGTCTCGTCACAAGGATAATTAGGTATGAACAGAAATTTAAGGCAACACAGATTAAGATACATTTAATTTATTAAAGATTATTTACAAGTACTTATCTTTAGATTGATAATGGGGATGATAAGGCGTGATAAAAAGTTATAATTACCACAAATACAACTTTGAACACTGGCCTAATTTCCGATTCCACTGAAGAATGACTAACTAAGCCAATATAGTATGTCCAATCTGGCCCTGCTCGCGGTGATAGTACGAGATGTGTTCCACATTGATACGTCATTCATGGAGCGCCATTTGACTCACAGCCAGAGATGCAAGTACGTAGTAGTGCTTTGGTCAAACAGTAGGTGGCTGGATATCGCTTGAAGTGTAACCCTTACACTGTACAGCCCGTTTCCCAACTGCTGTCATAGACAGCATGGAGTGCGATCATGAAGGACAGCGCCGGATGACGGATTGTGGAAGGAGGGTGTAAATCCAGCCGATATTCACAGATCATTGGTGGCAGTATGTGGAAAGCGTGCACCGTCACAAAAAGTTCTCTTGGAACAGGACAACGCTAGCCCCCAAAAAAGTCGGAAAACCACGGCTGCCATCGTTGAAATGCGGTTCCAGGTATTCTCGATTTGGGCCCTTTAATATTTATTAGTCATTCTCGAACCACTTTCTTGGACCCTGTCACAACCACAGCAGGTTATATGCTCACTGTTCCTGGAATTCTGCGACAGGATACATGTGCAGAGGTTTCTCCACAGCCCCGAATAGCTGCTGATCAGAAGAAGACTACGGTGCATGTGTCAGTGCCTGGAATCCCATTTCAGCGACGGCAGCCATGGTTTTCCTACTCATATGGGGACGAGCATTGTAGTGCTGTAAGAGCACTTTTCGGGACAGTGCACGTTCTCCACACACTGTCACCAAACGTCTGTGAATATCCGTAGTGTTTACACGCACCTTCCACACAAACCACGGCATCCAACTTTTTCCTTGATAATCGCTCTCCATGTCGTCCACTGATATGATGTCAGCCATTGGGCAATGGGCTGTACTGTGCAAGGATTATACTTCTAGTGATGTCCTGCTATCTATAATTAGCCAAAGTACTACATACTAGCAACTGTCGCAGTTAGTCGAATGGCTCCCCATAATTATGGGAAAAAATAAAGCGCAAACCAGTTTGTAAGTCTTGGCACTATCTGTTGAG
The DNA here is from genome assembly GCF_023864345.2 of Schistocerca serialis cubense. NCBI lineage: Eukaryota > Metazoa > Arthropoda > Insecta > Orthoptera > Acrididae > Schistocerca > Schistocerca serialis. Next base: position 342,091,115 of record NC_064638.1, read on the forward strand.
ACACACACTCTGACACTCGGCGGATGCAGTGACACTGTCAGATTATACAGAAACTGACTTACAAGGGAGCTGTACGTCCCCTTAAATCCGCGACTGGTGGATGAATGTTTATTTGCGAACTATTTGCGTGACGTCAGGCGGAAGCACAATACAGACCCTGTTATAGGCGCCCTCTGTGACTTCAAAGCATATCTATGGCGGATGTAGAGGACTATTTGAAAAACTTATTCCTGAAGCAAAATATAGGCGTTATGTGTGCCCTCTGTGACGTGTGACCATAACTATGTTGTGACACACTGTACGCTGGTCTTGCCGAGTTGAGGCCTCTATGTGTTTGACTGTGTGCCACATCTACTGGCGAACACAGCAGACAACATATTAACAGTGGGCAGCGCTCACTCATCGTCTACAGGTTGCCTCGTGAGATACTAAGTGAAGCAAAGTTGAGAATTCAAAAGTGCTGCTCTACCGAGGAAGCGGTATGTATTTTCACTGAGCACGCAATAAAACAATTTTAAACGGTAAATATCACCGGTTCAGATCTTCTGTGGCTTATCAAATGCATTTGTTTGTGTCAATCATTATATTTTATTCCAGACCATAAGTTTTTATTGGACACATGATTCTGCAAATACCTAGTTTAGTTCCTGCTTAAGAAACAGGAGGTTAAAAGTTGCATCAGGTTGTTTGAGTAATACAAATAAGGACACTAAACCATTTTTATGGGGAGAAATGACAATGGGCGTACCACAGAGTTCGAGCATGGGCCCATTACTGTACTTGCTCTATGTTAAATTAGTACTTTACTAGATATACAAGCATTATTGTGAAGCTGATCAAAGGAGCATCCGCAGGAAAGTTGTACTTAATATTTTTGCGCAAGTTATCAACTGGTTTTGCACAAATGAACCATCTTAAAAATTTACAGAAAACAGTTGACTCAGTCTTGTTCTGTCAAAAAATACTCTACCTTATATGAATGTAGTTTATCAACGAAAAATAATAAATAGGACAGAAAGTTCTGAGACTTCAGGTGCCCTATTAATGAAAACTGAAATTGGAAAAACCGTGTACCAAACCTTCTGAAAGGTTTAGTTTCAGCTACTTCCGTCATAGGAATAATGGTCAACTTTGGGGACATTAAATTAATTGAGTTAAGATATTTTCATTCGTTCACAGATGTACTACGAGATAATATTCTGTGTTGACTCCACACATAAGCAAGAGGTATTCAAATTAATTACAAGTACATGTTACTAAACAATTAGGAATATTAACCACAGCATTGCAGTACATATACTGTCTCATTAAATGTCGTGTCAACAATCCAATGCAGTTTCAGAGTAACAGAGATTTTCACCAATACAATAGTAGAAGGACAAATGATGTGCACTTCCTGCTAAAGAATATAAAGTTAGAATAGAAAGGCGCGCCAATATTCAACTATAAAATTCGTTGCTAATCTGCCTATTACTCGTAAATGTCTGTTAGATAGTAGCAGAAGCGTTATCAAATGTGTATTGAAGTAATTTATGCTCAACAATTCCTTCTATACTTTGGAGGTATTTTTGAATATAAATAATCAATCAATTACAAACCTGTAAATGGGCATGTATACACATGTGCCCATTTATGGGTTTGTAATTGACTAAACAAGTTTATGTATGTGAAGTTGTTGAACGTATCATGGTATAACACAAAACAATTAGTATCGCTACGAGTCATTTCTGCCTCTGTGGATACTCGGTACAAAGCACAAGTCACAAGTTCCCCATAGTTTGTGTATATAATTCCGCATCATAAAATTTATGGTGCATGTGATACGTGTTAACATGAATCTAATGTAGTAACAACACTTACCAAAGGGAACGGCATGTTCGTGACGCCCACTATAATAATGTCATAGAGAATATAGTACATGGGGTCTATGCTAAAGGAGACAAAATTCATGTCGCAGCTGCGACCATTTCCGCTTGTCAGCTGAGATGTATTTGTAGCACTGCCTACACTAGCATTAATGGGCCTGATGTTCTTTCCCGATTTGTTATCCCCATTTTTGCTCGAGTCATTTTTAATTTTTATGAAAAGAATAATTCTGTAACACTAATAAAAGTAATATGTTACCTACCATCATATCCAGGATAAGCTGTGAGAGGACCAACGTAAGAGAATCGGTAATAATAGACAGGCTGAGTGCCATGTTGTGCCATCCTCTGGACCACGAGATCAATCCCTTCGCCAAAAACCATGTCGCTCGTAAACTGCAAACATCGTAAACAAAGTACATAAGTACACTCAATCTGACACACAGTACAAGCATTACTTTTAGGGTCCACCGCTCCCTAGTTCTCAGTCAGCAGAAGTCGGTAACATGAGGCCAGTAACGTTTATTTTCCAGTCAACAACAAAATCTGTGATCTAACGGGCAGGTACAATTGTTGAACATATTACACTATAACACAAAACATTTTCTATCGCTGTGTGTGTGGTTATTCTGTGTGAGACAACTTCTCCCTCACCTCATGGTAACTTATATTTGGGATGACAGTTCATGCCTCTGCGCGACATACTTTCTCAAGAAAAAGTGGGAATGATGTATGAGAACATAAAGCTACATTAGTACGGAATCGAAATGAAAGCCTGCCTTTCTCTAATATCTCTGATTTAAGTATGCGACATACGTATCGTGTCTTCTTCATACTTCAGCCGAAGATAAAAGTGTGTACTAGGCTGGTAATTTTGTACTGCAAAGTACAATTAAATAGGTACAGTTGTTATTCCACTGTATGGAATTCACCTCTGTTTGTTATAAACTGAGGTGACAAAAGACACTGGATAGCTCCTAATATCTTGTCGGACTTCCTCTTGCAGCAACTCGACTTGGCATGGACTCGACAAGTTGATAGAAGCCCCCTGCAGAAATATTGAGCCATGCTGCGACTATAAGCGTCCATAATTGCTAAAGTGTTGCCGGTGCAAGATGTTACGAGCCCAGGAGACGCACTAGAGGCACTGTCGTTCTGTTAGCAAAGGCAATCACGTCGGTCAACTGCAGCTACGCCCCACTAACGCCAAATTTCGCTTTTCACCGCACTGCCCTGACGGATACGTTCCTCGTACGTTCCAGACAGATTTCTGCGGTTATTTCACGCAGTGTTGCTTGTCTGTTAGCGCTGACAACTCCACGCAAACGCCGCTGCTCTCGGTAATTAAGTTAAGGCTGCCGGCCATATTCTTGGCACACTCATGACGCTGTGGATCTCGGAATATTGAATTCCTTAACGACTTCCGAATTGGAATGTCCTGTGCTGGATACAGGAGTAGCACCAAGTCGTGTTTTTAGATCAGTCCCGGTTCTGCATAAAGCATCACTGTGGACTTATCCATGCTTGAACTCTCCAAGGAGAACGAACGATGCCATATTTCATTCGTAACTGCCGTACGAATCCACCACCTGGCGGAATTTCATGGGGCACCACTGGGTGCAGGACACGATCGCTTCTCGTTCGTTCGCTTACCAGGTAATATACCCAGCATGCGCTAGATTTCAGGTGCATTAAGGTCTGTGGCTGTGCACTGTCTTCTAGATCTCTGTGGCGTAATCTTTCAACAAGATAATGCAAGACCGCATGTTGCCCATGCTGTCCTAACCTATCTCGATACGGAGGGTATTCGACTGTTGCCCCGACCAGCACGTTTTCTACATCTCTCACGTATTTAAAACATCTGGTAGTTCTATATAATTGCATAGGCTTCTGTGGCCAGAGTCAGTTGACATAAAAGTTTTCTGAGTATCGTATCGCGCCATAACGTAAAAACTATACGGGAGAAACCAATGTTTCGGCCACAGTTACAGCGGCTGATGAGCTTTAGCAGTGTCGAATCGCTTATATTTTGTCATTGTTGCTCACTGAGCGTGACGTTACGTCATAATTGTAAAATGCCGGTGTTATGATTGGGCCGGCCGGAGTGGCCGTGCGGTTCTAGGCGCTACAGTCTGGAACCGCGCGACCGCTACGGTCGCAGGTTCGAATCCTGCCTCGGGCATGGATGTGTGTGACGTCCTTAGGCTAGTTAGGTTTATGTAGTTATAAGTTCTAGAGGACTGATGACCTCAGAAGTTAAGTCCCATAGTGCTCAAAGCCATTTTTTTGTTATGATTGGTCACTTGACGCGGAAGGAGAGGAAACTTTACTATTATGGATTGCTACCGTGGAACGAGTGGGGATCTGCTGTAGTCTGTTGCTAACTTGCATTGTTTGCTGTGATCGGTTCTCATCGGCGAATGAGGCTTGGGCTCCTGTTTTCCCTCCCGCTGGACGCAGGTCGCGCGGCGGCAGTAACTCTTCGGTAGTGCTCGCGTCACATGCTGTTTGTGCGGACTGTTGGCCGGGCCGGAAACCAGAATCGGGCAAGCCTCTCTGTTCATGTTCTAATGGGGTTTTATTAGCTCTGTGGCTTCTCTGATATTGCGATTCGTCGATGTCGGCTGCTTGGCCAGTAACCGGGTTTCGTTAAATTTGATTTCCTTGCCGCAGCCTTGCCAGCGTTCGGCCACTGCAGATTTGCTGTGCTGCCTCACACGCATGTAACAAAAGTTGTTCAAATGGCTCTGAGCACTATGGGACTTAACTTCTAACGTCATCAGTCCCCTAGAACTTAGAACTACTTAAACCTAACTAACCTAAGGACATCACACACATCCATGCCCGAGGCAGGATTCGAACCTGCGACCGTTGCGGTCTTGCGGTTCCAGACTGTAGCGCCTAGAACCGCACGGCCACCTCGGCCGGCCCACGCATGTTACGCTCATGTTCTCGTATGCGCGTTGTTGTCGGCCTGCCGGTCTCAACGATGTATATTTCGCCACGCAGACATTCCACCTTGTGCATATCTGCTGTGTGTAAAGTTATGTATCTTGTCCCTCGTGGAGCCTAGCACATCCTGGATCTGGCGACTGCAGTAGTAGACAAACTGGACACTAACCCGGAGAAGTGTATCAATCCGGTCAGTGAAGAAATGCAAGACCAGAGAAACCACAGAAATAATAAAACACCCTCACGACATGAATCGACACGATGGATGCAGGCTTACCCCATCCTAGCTCCCAAACCTCAGAGTCTAACATGCTGCACAAACAACACGTGACGCGAGGGCTACCGGCGAGTCACTGCCGCCGCGCGGCCTGCGTCCAGCAGGAGGAAAACGAGCCCGCGCCTCATTCGCCGATGCGCACCAATCATAGCAAACAGTGCAAGTTACCAACAGACAACAGCAGATCCCCACTCTGTCCACCGTAGCAACCTGTTATAATGAAGTTCCCGCTCCTTCCGCTTCAAGTGCCCAATCGTAAAGACGAACTTCTAAAATTATGACGTAATGCCATGCCCAGTCAGCAGCAATGACAAAATATAAGCGACTCCATACAGGTAAAGAACATCAGTACCCCGAGCAGAAGGCCATTGTAACCCTGGTGATACGTTGCTTTCTCCAGTACAGTTTTTTTTCGTTATAACGTAGTACGGTACTTTGAAAATTGTTTGGTCATCTGCTTGTACATTACCGAGCAACCACCACTCGCCAGCAACTCCGGCTGACGAACTCTCCGTTTGCGTTGAAGCAGTATAGAGTCACATATCAGTAACTGTCATTCCCGGTCAGTTCTTCTCGACCCCCTGCTAGATTGAAACTACTGATCATGCCACAACTGGCAGCTCTCTTTGTTGAATTTTGCACCATTGGTCATCTTTTCGATGGCAATCTGTTTCAAACACGATGCAAATTACTACTGTCAGTATATGCAGAGCCATCTCAACCAGTGTCTGAGCGTACACTGCGAAAGTCAATGCATACAGTAGACATCTAAAGTCGGACATCTCGCAAAGGCGATAAGTCACAGCAGCACATAGATCTGCGTGTCTTCAGTGGTCCAAACAACACATGAGTTAGATAATAGCTGACTGGAAACGTGTACCTTGGTGCGACACGCAATTTCGTCTTTTAGCGGATGATGCAAGGCGTCGAGTGCACCGGGGGCAAAGCGAGGCGTATAACCTGCAAAATATGGGGAGTGTACATCTACATCTACATCCATATTCCGCAAGCCACCTGACGGTGTGTGGCGGAGGGCACTTTGAGTACCCCTATCGGTTCTCCCTTCTATTCCAGTCTCGTATTGTTCGTGGAAAGAAAGATTGGCAGTATGCCTCTGTGTGGGCTCTAATCTCTCTGATCTTATCCTCATGGTCTCTTCGCGACATACACATAGGAGGAAGCAATATACTGCTTGACTCCTCGGTGAAGGTATGTTCGCGAAACTTCAACAAAAGCCCGTACCGAGCTACTGAGCGTCTCTCCTGCAGAGTCTTCCACTGGAGTTTATCTATCATCTCCGTAACGCTTTCGCGATTACTAAACGATCCTGTAACGAAGCGCGCTGCTCTCCGTTCGATCTTCTCTATCTCTCCCATCAACCCTACCTGGTACGGATCCCACACTACTGAGCAGTATTCAAGTAGTGGGCGAACAAGTGTACTGTAACCTATTTCCTTTGTTTTCGGATTGTATTTCCTTAGGACTCTTCCAATGAATCTCAGTCTGGCATCTGCTTTACCGACGATCAACTTTATGTGATCATTCCATTTTAAATCATTCCTAATGCCTACTCCCAGATAATTTATGGAATTAACTGCTTCCAGTTTCTGACCTGCTATATTGTAGCTAAATGATAAAGAATCTTTCTTTCTGTGTATTCATAGCACATTACACTTGTCTACATTGAGATTCAATTGCCTTCCCTGCACCATGCGTCAATTCGTTGCAGATCCTCGTGCATTTCAGTGCAATTTTCCATTGTTACAACCTCTCGTTATACTACAGCATTATCCGCAAAAAGCCTCAGTGATCTTCCGATGTTATCCACAAGGTCATTTACGTATATTGTGAATATACATGTAGTTCAGGCCGTAGGTGGGACTGCGATGCTTTTCCTGCCCACTCGTTCACGTTAACGTGAACATGAACTAGGATGTTCATTTCAACATTATCTGTGAGCAATGTGTTCCATTTTCTTCAACATCTTCTTGATGAGTATGCTGTGTACACTACCTTCTTCCAAGATGAAAACAACCGTGGACACAGGCGTCAACGTTCGTTCTTTGACGAAAGCGGAGTCAACCTGCCGAACACATAACATGTCGAACCTCCACTAGGCGACCAAATCACCAAATCCTTATCTCAAAACCTAACAGTTACGATCCTCGTAATTTGATACCTCTATGGAATCTAACTATTAACGAGAGGCATATCTGAAGAACTCTGTGGTCTCTCGCTTAAATGAGGCCATTATCGAGATTACAGGTGGTGCCACACGGTGCTTTTCAAGTCAGACTGGGTATCTGTGCAGTTTTTTTCCGATATTACTTCATTATAAATAACGAGATCATCTGTAGAAGTTCTGACGCAGCGACACGGGGCGGAGACGTACGAGGGGCGCGCTACTGTTTTCGTTAATTTGAACCGTCAAAATGCGAGATGATTTAGAGATACATCCGTTTCTGTAGTTAGTTTCTCAATATAACTTTTCCTTTTCGCGTGGCTTGCATTACCATACTACTGGCGCTTTCGTGGCTGGTTTTTGCGTTCTGCTGAATTTGTTTTTATGTATGCCTATGGCAGATCTCTTTTAGCTCAGTGGTTAGCCGGCACAGTAACTCAGCGTGTTCGGTGCGAAGGCTGGATCCCTCTGTAGTTAAAAAAAAGTGACTGAATTATTCAATGATGAGCTTGAGGAACCGTCTGTGACGTCCGCTCAGACCAAATATCGAGAACAATACCGAACAAAATTGGGAAAAAAACCCAGTGCTGAAGCCCGGTAATCGAAAGTTCCTGGTACGATTCCCCTAAGGAGTAAATTTAAAAGAAAAAGAAATTGATAAGTTGTCAACATGTCTGACTGTCATGCAGGCCGAAAAGGAGATTTTCTCCCCTCGGAGACTGGATGTTGTGTTGTTCTCATCACCATTTCATCGTCATCAACTGGCAAGTTGCCCAATAATCGACTGGCAAGTCGCCCAATATGGCGGCAACTGAAAAGAATTGCAACTCGGCGACTGAACTTCCCCTGGCGGGGATAGCCGATCATCAATGCCTTACGATCGTTTAATTTTTTTCAGAACTCTTTAAACTTTGCCTTGCATATGCTTACTTTCAATGGGATATAAATTTCAAGAGCAAACAGATGGCGTGGGTATGACGAACACTCTCAGTGCAGTTCATTACACTTTTGCTAAAAGGCCTCATGGAGAAAAATTACTCTCCGAGTTTCTAAATTTTCTGAATGATATAAATCCTGCTATAAGGTTTACTATGGAAAAAGAACAAGGAGGTCACATTTCATTTTTGGGTGTACAGATACTAGAAGGTCTCACGGAACTTCAAGACATAAAGTTTACTGAGAGCTCATTCAAATGGTTGGGTACCTTCACAAAAATCCCAATCACCATCCCTAGCTGAAAAGAGGAGTAATCAAAACATTGGTGGACCAAAGTACTTGGGAGGACAAGCTCGATCGTTTAAGAACAGCCTTCAGAATAAACGGTTACTCCGACAAAGAAATAAGTGGGGCTATACACCCTAAACGATTTAGAACTTCTATTTAAAAAGAAACAGCTTAAGAGAATGTTTTGCTCCCACTGGGAAAAACGGGCACAGCACAGGTCGCATTGACGGGATACCTAAAAAACACATTATTAACACAGTATGCAAACCAGCAATAAAGCTGCGACAATATTTGAACACTGTTAAGGATCTACACACGCCACTTGCCACAGCAATAGTATATAAAATCCGCTGCACTTTCGGGACAAGTGTACTTAGGAACTACAAAAAGATGCGTTAAAACCTGCCTTAAGGAATGCAAGAGCAGTACTGTTCTCTATGCAACACGGACAAACCGGCAGTAGGAGATCATGCACTGGGACCAGGGAACCACCAAATTCGTTTCTCTGATACTAGTCTTTTATCAATATCTGATCATTACTATGCTAAGATTGTACAAACTAGCCATTCAAAAGCGCAAAAATAACTTCAACAGAAAACAAGATGGATTGAAATTAGACAAGTTGTGGGCCTTGGTACCAAATAAAACATACAGTGCCAACTCTTCCTCACAGCAAGCTTCATAACTTCCATCGAACACCGCGACCTTTGACAATAACCTCGTCACGTCACGAACCGACCGTTGCGTGGATACATATAAACAATTCGGCTTGCTTATCTTGTTAGAGGTTGTAACTGCTTTTTGAGTTGTTATAGCCTCTGATGATGGCGCCAGGACTGGAAGACGAAATGTTAGGTCCAGTTTCTCACAAAAATTGCGTGGAGCGGACGTATAGCGGGAACGTGGCGTTGTTTCAAGCCGCCTCCATGTTAACAAATGAAGCAGTTCACACGGAGGTTCGTGGCGGGGAAGCATCGCTTCGTGGTCCGAGCAACGTAGCGACAGGAGACGAAGACGTACGAGGAGCGCCTTACTGTTTTCATTAAACTGAAGCGTCAAAATGCGAGATGATGTAGAGCTACATCCGTCTCTGTAGTTAGTTTCTCAATGAAACTTTTCCTTTCTGCGTGAAAAATTAAAAACCGCTGTTTTGGGATTCTCGCGTGTTCCTTGCTAAACACTCTTTCTTATTTTACGTAACTATTCAGGGGAAAAAAAGAAAAAGAAGTCTGCATCAAACAGTCTGACAGCACAGCTTGATAGTGAACTGGTCTTCTTTTGTTAGTTCCCATAGTTATTGTAATACTTCACAACAAGTAAACTACCAGGAAAATTTTGTAAACTCCACGGTGAACAATGTGGTCGCTGGCCAGTTTACGTTTAGGTGCTCTTAGGTCGTAGATTGCTGTGTAGAAAATAAAGCTAACATATCGATATTGTTTTTAATGGTGGAAGGAGAGCGGTACCTCTTTCCAGTCCCGAGCAAATAAAGAGGTATATGTTGACATTGGGCCGTGACGAACTACGACACGCCCCAATCGATGTTATGCCCGAACACTATCCATATTTTTGGCTCGTGATTCCCTTTCGTTTGTGGTTTATGAAGTCAGTTAAAAGAATATTTTCAGTTGACATTGCAAATCTCATGCAGAGAAGTACGCCATGTACCACGCCCTAATGACCAAAAAACAAAGATCACCAGAACAGTATCAGTTGGCCTATTGTCTGTCGCGTCTTTAATAATCAAAAATCGCAACGCACTTACCTGATGTTTGACGGAAGTTCCTTCTACATTTGTCGATGTAGAAGAGAACATGCTTTATCATCCCTACCAATAATCAGCAATCTAGTAATAAACTTCGTTCAATACTGCATATTATCCTACTTTTATTAATAAGCGCTGAAGTGGTACTGATTCGAGTGCTTTCTGGAATTTAAGAAGTAATGCATTCTCTTGACTTCCTTCATCCACGGCTTTCGGGATGTCGTGTGTGATATGTACGAGTTGGGTTTCGCATGACTGATGTTTCCGGAATTCCTGCTGGTTGGGATGGAGAAATCATTCTGTTCATGATATATCATCACGTTTGACCCCAAAATATGTTCTAGGATTCTGAAATAGATGGATGTAAGCGATATCTGACTCTAGTTTCATGGCTCACTTGTGCTACCGTTCTTGTAAACGTGTGGTATCTACGGTGCGCTTACTTGCAGCCAATAGTAGTGCAACGATTACATTGGAACTGGCCCACTACTCACAAATATTAATTTTCAAAAGAAAAAAAAAAGAAAAATGAAAGAGAAATTCAGCTTTTCTACTTCTGCTTTGCTGCACTCAATTTTGGTTCCTCTCACATCCATGCGTTTCTGGACACTAACTTTGGCACCAGTGAGAGCTTTTATATGACAAAGGGCTTGCTTCAGCCGTAAAACCAACTCCCGTCATATCACTGAAGTTAAGCACTATCAGGCATGGCTAGCACTACGATGTGTGACTGTCCGTTTCTGTGGAGCTCTGTTGGCAAGTGGAGTGCACTCAGTCCATCTGAGGCCAATAACGTATTTTATTGTTTTCAGGTAATCGTCTGAAATGATTAATTATGTAATTTTATGTTCAGAACATGCTTTTCCCTCTTTTATGTCAGTATAAAAAAACTGAAATGAAATTCAAATAATCTGAAATACCGCTAAAACGCTCCATTTGAATCATGTGATGCCTGTGACGCCGCTGGCTAGTTCACTGGTCCTACTGTCGTCAAGCTTATTCACAGTGATACCTAGTTTCGGAATTTAAGTTTCGGAAAATAGGCTACAAACGGTGTGTAGTACCACTTTGGACTTATCCATCTATAAAAGCTCCAAAAAATTGTTTTTGAGTGTTCCAAGGAATGTTGAGATGTGTCAAACGTGGTTGCATTGTACTTGCAAAAATCACCATGTTGATGCACAACTTCCCTAACTTAAGAATGTCTTGCACTTTTAAGTAAACATTAATTTACCTCCGAGGTATGCTTTCCCACTGGTGAACGGAACGACAAAATTAAACTTGCAGTGACAATTGGGAAAATTGACTCTCATTATATCCAATCTTGCGTGGAAGCTTCGGCAGCCCCGTTGGGCAGTATGGTTGTGGCAGGTGAGCTGCGCGGACATAGATCACGCTGTTTACACTTCCCCCCCCCCCCCCCTCCCACTGCTAGCCGGGCGCCGAGGCGAATGGTGAGTAGTAAACTTGGTGGGAAGAGCGGTTGCTAGAACCTATCAGACGTAATATTGACGTAAGAATGGTATCCCACATCACACGCCCAAGGCCGCAAACGACTGGGATACATTTGTTAATAGTAAGTGGCACGGTCTATATGAAAATAATAAACACAGAATGCTGTGAAGGAGTCTTAGCATTAACAGGAGGACGATATACATTCAATCATTGTTACAAAAAAATGGCTCTGAGGACTATGGGACTTAACATCTATGGTCATCAGTCCCTTAGAACTTAGAACTACTTAAACCTAACTAACCTAAGGACATCACACAACACCCAGTCATCACGAGGCAGAGAAAATCCCTGACCCCGCCGGGAACTGAACCCGGGAACCCGAGCGCGGGAAGCGAGAACGCTACCGCACGACCACGAGCTGCTGACGAATCATTGTTACAGAAATGTGGCGGAAGTAACAGCAGAAATGGCGAGATTCGGGATCAAGACTATAAGGATCTTTGACCTTCCCTTCAAAGTGACTCCAGAGTAAATCTGTTCAGTTCGTAATATGTGTGGCACAGTACTGAGTAACAGAGCGGAAAAATGGACAAGTTTCCAGATCTTCCCTTCCTAAACCGTATTACACAGGTTAAGACTGACCACCAGCGACATGTCTTCTCATATACACTCCTGGAAATGGAAAAAAGAACACATTGACACCGGTGTGTCAGACCCACCATACTTGCTCCGGACACTGCGAGAGGGCTGTACAAGCAATGATCACACGCACGGCACAGCGGACACACCAGGAACCGCGGTGTTGGCCGTCGAATGGCGCTAGCTGCGCAGCATTTGTGCACCGCCGCCGTCAGTGTCAGCCAGTTTGCCGTGGCATACGGAGCTCCATCGCAGTCTTTAACACTGGTAGCATGCCGCGACAGCGTGGACGTGAACCGTATGCGCAGTTGACGGACTTTGAGCGAGGGCGTATAGTGAGCATGCGGGAGGCCTGGTGGACGTACTGCCGAATTGCTCAACACGTGGGGCGTGAGGTCTCCACAGTACATCGATGTTGTCGCCAGTGGTCGGTGGAAGGTGCACGTGCCCGTCGACCTGGGACCGGACCGCAGCGACGCACGGATGCACGCCAAGACCGTAGGATCCTACGCAGTGCCGTAGGGGACCGCACCGCCACTTCCCAGCAAATTAGGGACACTGTTGCTCCTGGGGTATCGGCGAGGACCATTCGCAACCGTCTCCATGAAGCTAGGCTACGGTCCCGCACACCGTTAGGCCGTCTTCCGCTCACGCCCCAACATCGTGCAGCCCGCCTCCAGTGGTGTCGCGACAGGCGTGAATGGAGGGACGAATGGAGACGTGTCGTCTTCAGCGATGAGAGTCGCTTCTGCCTTGGTGCCAATGATGGTCGTATGCGTGTTTGGCGCCGTGCAGGTGAGCGCCACTATCAGGACTGCATACGACCGAGGCACACAGGGCCAACACCCGGCATCATGGTGTGGGCAGCAATCTCCTACACTGGCCGTACACCACTGGTGATCGTCGAGGGGACACTGAATAGTGCACGGTACATCCAAACCGTCATCGAACCCATCGTTCTACCATTCCTAGACCGGCAAGGGAACTTGCTGTTCCAACAGGACAATGCACGTCCGCATGTATCCCGTGCCACCCAACGTGCTCTAGAAGGTGTAAGTCAACTACCCTGGCCAGCAAGATCTCCGGATCTGTCCCTCATTGAGCATGTTTGGGACTGGATGAAGCGTCGTCTCACGCGGTCTGCACGTCCAGCACGAACGCTGGTCCAACTGAGGCGCCAGGTCGAAATGGCATGGCAAGCCGTTCCACAGGACTACATCCAGCATCTCTACGATCGTCTCCATGGGAGAATAGCAGCCTGCATTGCTGCGAAAGGTGGATATACACTGTACTAGTGCCGACATTGTAAATGCTCTGTTGCCTGTGTCTATGTGCCTGTGGTTCTGTCAGTGTGATCATGTGATGTATCTGACCCCAGGAATGTGTCAATAAAGTTTCCCCTTCCTGGGACAATGAATTCACGGTGTTCTTATTTCAATTTCCAGGAGTGTATTAACGTCTCTGGATGTAGAGCGATCGTAGTATATGAAGGTTAGAACGGAATGTGTTGAGGATGTGACAAGGAAGGACATGTATGATCTGAATGTGTCCATAAGAGTGTGTCTCAATTTCCAGTGGGAGAAGCAGTTGCCCCAGCGCAATTATCGACATTACCAGTGACTTACATTAGAGCAGTCACGGGGACAATACAAGGCGGAAGATCTACGAGAGATAGCTACTAGGAAATGTGTCACACCAAAGGCGACAGAATCATCCATTGAATCAATGGAACAACGGGCAATCAGCGGTGGAGTAGAACAACTCAGAGAGCTATCTGTTGAACAAGTCGGGCGACAGGAGGTGGGAGACCTGAGGCTGCCGAACACGAGCACCCACTCAGATTATGACGCGGGAAGACTGCAGCCATCGCTAGCAAAATACAAGAAATAGCAAACCAAATGGCGAGGAAAATTCGTGAAAGAATGCAGGGGATCGCCGACACCTTGGAAGAACATTGGACGGCTACCAAGACGGAATTTCCTCCAGGGGACTCACAGTTCTTTCGTGAGTTCGTGCCTGGTGCAGACGAGGCTCGAGCTATTGCAGCCAATGCCTCCTTCCCTGCTTACATTTCCTTCATTGTGCCCCTCCCTCCCTGTCCTCCCTCCTTCACCAGTGTCCCCTCCTTTCGCTCTCTCGGTGTTCTGATTTATGTTGACCTGACTATCCACCTTGTTTCCTATATTGCTTGTAATTTTGTTCCTCCTGCCTGTTTTCTTTCATTCTTTTTGGCACTTACATCTCCACTTGAAGTTTGACTCCACTTCTAAATTTTCTATTTTTAGTGTGAGGCATATGGGGAAGAACTCCCTCCCTAGCGTCTACAGTGTGGATTCCTCCTCAACCTTTCTTCCCCCCTGCCTTCCTCGCCATAGCTCCCTGGTAAGTCACAAGCACGTGAAGCCAATCTGTGTGGTGGGGCTGTTATGTACCATTCTGACTGAGCCCCCTGACAACACATGGATCATACTACTGCTACTTGAGCTGCCCCCCCCCCCCCCCCTCATGTACGTACAGGAGTGATTACTTGCCTTCTTGGAGCAGCGGAACTCCTGGCAACAGCCACCATGCCAAGTTGTCCTTGCTGTGGCTGGGTGGCGCCCATTGGGAGAGCCCTTGGTGGTATCAGGGCGGATGCTTGGCGCATGAAGCGTATCAAGCTGCAAAAATCTGGCCATTCTCAAACGGCCATATCTTCAAATGGTGAAGGATCTTTGAATGCTGCTTCATAAGACCCAGCAGCCTTCCCTTCCCTGGCTACACCTTGGGAGGAGGGCCAGGCTCGCCTTCTTGCGATGAAACACTTTCCCCACTACCTCGTCTGTACTATAATGGACGGGGACATATTCACCACCACAAAGCCTTAGTTTTATGTTGAGAATATCGAGGACAAGTTTGGTTAAGTGAGTCTCTCAGTAAGATGCTCCTGGGCTTCCTGTTGATCAAAGCTTCATCTGCCACCTAATCTGCAGCTCGTCATGCCTGTATCGTCTTGGCAATGTCCCAGTGTCTATTACCTCTCACCAATCTCTGAATATGGTCCACACAGTGATTTTGCATACGGACTTCATTCTGCAAACATGAGGAACCCCAGGCTAATCTGGAGTAATGCGGTGTTTTTTTTTTTTTTTTTTTTTTTTTTTTTTTTTTTTTTTTTTTTTTTTTTTTTTTTTACCAGCGCCTTCATTCTGGCTTTCGAGGGGGATACCCTCCTAGAGAAGGAAGGTCAAGGCAATTTTCAAAGATGTGACATGAAACTGTACATCTCACCACTGCTTTCAGTGCTTACATCTCGGGCATGTCTTCCCACTGTACAGCAGGCCGACCATCTGTGTGGTGACTGTCGACACCCACTCCGTGGGGGAAGCCCCTGTGTTCTGCCACCTGTGTGTGTCAATTGTCATGACAGCCACTCCTCTCGCTTGCCAGATTGCCCAGCTTACAAAAGAGAAAAGATGCTTCAAGAGTCTTTTGCTGAGGCTCGCCAAACATATGAGTGACTCCATCTGGTGTCAACTTCTTAAACTTTTGCCTCTGTTACATCCTTTCCCCCTCCTACCTGCTCCTTACCCCAGCCTCATCCCCCTCTCCACTCCCCCTCTCCTGCAATTCTCACAACCTGCCCTTCAGGGGCTGTGCCCCCTCCCCAGCTGAAGGGGTACCCCCCTTCTTTTGCACCTGCCGGTGATGGGACTTCCCCCTGGAACCCCTCTCCCCAGTGTCTCTCAGACCAGAAGCCTCCTATCACAACTCGGCCACGAGATGCGCCACCTGTGTGACCCAAGATCGTTTGCTTTCTTTTGGTTCCAGATTTTGTAGAAGCCTGTACTCCCTTTGTGCCCTGCCCTCCTCCACCTCCAAAATAGAAGAAACTTAAGTCCCAAGACAAGGTCCCCCAGCGCCCCCAGAGGTGCCATTTCCCCTCTCACAACCTGAGTCTGACATCTTCATTATGGATGTCGCCCCATACTTGTTGATGACGACCACTGACCAAGTGACACGACCTCCTCTCAGCTTACTTATGCCTAACCTGGTCTTTCACCAAACGATAATCCAGTGGAATTCCAATGGATACTACTGTCACCTACTGGAAAGACGACATCTTGTTTCCTCCTATTCTACGTTCTGTCTTACTGTTCAAGAAACGCATTCTGTGACGACTGATCTCCAACGTTTTGTAGTTATTACGCATTCTGTCGGAACTGTGCCAGCCCCAGGATAGCATTTGGGGTGGTCTACACTTTGGTTCGCTCTGATGTCATTAGTGACTGGATCCCCCTTCGTACCAACCCAGAAGCAATAGTGGTTAGAGTGCAAACGACTCCAGCAATCACCATTTGCAATGTCTGTTTCCTTCCAGATAGGCCACTTCCTTATGCTAAACTATCTGCCTAAGTGCAGCAACTCCTACCCCTGTTTCTACCCCTTGGGGTCTTCAATTTATACCACCCCCTTTGGTAAGTTTCACTTCAATGGGTAGGGGTCTTCTAATTGACCAACTTGTTACAGACTTTGATCTGCGTCTCCTCAGTGACGGTTGCCCTGTCCACTTCAGTGCTGCTCATGGCACCATTACTGATACTAATCTCACTGTCTCCTCCCCTGCTCTCCATGGCGTCCCTTCATGATCTTTGTGAGACTGACTACTTTCAGGCAGACAGGCCCCCACATTGGGCATTCCACAGGGCCAATTGGCCTTTATATACGTCAGCTGTGCACTTCGACACCTCTCTCTCGAATTGCATTGATGCAGTCATGCAGGTCGTCTCTGCCAATATTCTTCATGCTGTTGGCACTGCTGTCTCCCTATTCACAGGTCCCCCTCGTCGTCAACCGGTAACGTGGCGGACCAAGGATGTAGCAGTCACTGTCCAGGACCGCCAATGACCGCTGCAGCGATTTAAACGTCACCTCTCACAGACCAGTCTCCTAGCTTTCATGCGTCTATGTGCTAAGGCTCGTTACCTTACCAAGCAGAGTAAAAAGGAATGCTTGGAGCGCTATTTTTCCTCTCTGGGGACATATGCTCTTCCTGGCAGATTTGGTTCAAGCTCCATAGTCTTTTGGGCTGCCAGCGACAGTCAGCTGTCCAGGGTCTTATCCTCAAAGGTGCTCTGTGCACTGATCCATTGGTCCTTGCAGAAGACCTTATAACACACTTTGCAATAGCATCGGTGTCCTTTTCCTATCCTGCAATCTTTCTCTGACAGAAACGCCAAGTTGAATAGAGCTCTCTCTGTTTCAACACCCACCACTCTGAACCCTGTAATGAACCTTCACTGAATAGGAATTCCTGTAGGCTCTTACCTCTTCACATGACATGGCCCCAGTCCCGGATTCGATCCACAACCACACGATCCAACACTTGAACATTACTCAGAGGTAAGACATACTCAGGGTCTTCAACTGCATTTGGCTCTCGTGTGCTTTCCCATCACAATGCCGAGACGGTATAGTTATCTGCCTCCTTAAGCCTGGGAAGAACTCAATGTCTCTCGACAGGTACCGCCCAATTAGCCTAACGACCGTACTTTGTAAACTGCTGGAGAGGATGGTTAGCTACCGATTATGTAGGGTAGCTGAATCTCAGGGCCTTTTGTGCCAATATCAATGTGGCTTCTGGGAAGGATGATCTCCTACTGACCATTTACTCGGTTTGTAAACAACAATCCGACACGATTTTACTATTGCCGACACCTTGTCATGGTCTTCACAGTCTTATTTGACCTACATAAAGCATACGAAATGGCTTGGCACCATCACATTTTAGTTAACCTCCCTGACTGGCGCTTTTGTGGCCCCCTTCCTGTTTTTATCCGCGTGTTTTTATCCCACCAGCTCTTCTGGATTCGAGTTGGCACTTCATTCAGTTCCCCTCGGATTCAGGAGAACGGTATCCCACAGGGTTCTGTGTTAAGTGTTACACTCTTCCTCATAGCCATCAGTGGACTTGTAACCTCTGTTGGGCCGGCGGTTACCCCGGCGTTGTATGCCGACGATTTTTGTATCTCGTGCAGCTCCCACTCAGTGGCATCAGCTGAACACCGGCTCCAAGGCGTCTCCAAAGGGCCTCTGTGTGGGCAGTCTACCACAGCATCTGGTTTTCTCCGTTCAAAACGCAGGTTCTGCATTTTTGTAATCGACTCACAGCACACCCTGATCCAGACCTTTATTTAGACGACCAGCTCCTTGAAGTTGTAGACAGTCCCGTTTCTTGGGCCTTATTTTTGATAGAAAGCTGATGTGGCTGCCCCATATTCATCACCTGAAGACTACATGCATGTGGAACCTTAATGTTGCCCGCCTCCTGGCCCACACATCTTAGGGGTGCAGACTGTGCTACTCTTCTCCATCTTAACCACACTCTGGTCTTGCCTTATAGTAGTAAGATTTATGGCTCAGTGGCTCCTTCCACTCTGAAAATACTTGACCCTGTTCACCATTGTGGGGTGCACATCTGGCTATTGGTGCCTTTCGCACTAGTCCCATTGAAAGTCTCCTCGCAAAGGTGACGATTCACCCTCTACAGATACGATGGAGCAGTTCCTGTTTTCTTATGCCATCGCCATTCGCCGATTCCCTGAACATTCTGTGAACCCTGTACTCTTTGCAAACGATGGATGCCTTCCTCCTGATGACCGCCCATGGATGTGACTGCTGGTTTGAATGTGTCTCACTTCCCTCTGTTGGGTTCTCCATCTCCAATCACTGGAATGTGACCCATGTATTTCCTCTTACACCCTCCCTTGGACAGCGCCTAGACCACAGGTTGGAAGCGACCTGTTCCAGGGTCCTAAGGTCTCTTTCACCCCTATGGTTTTCTGGTGTCTTGTATGTTCCATCCTTGCAGAGTTCCAGGGTGTCACCATCTTCTACAGTGATGGTTCTAAGATGATAGATAAGGCGGGATTCACTTTCACGTCTCCTACTGACTTAGAACACCATTTATTGCTGGGATCATGTAGTGTGTTCACAACAGAGCTACTAGCCATCAACAGGGCCCTCCGTTTTGTTTCTCAGGCCCCCCTCCACAGTGTTTTAATATGTACCAACTCAATGAGCAGCAATCAAGGAGTCAACTGCGATTCGCAGATTGTTGAACTGGTCCTCAGTTTCCTCCACAAAAGTGGTTTTTATTTTCAGATATAAGGTTTTGCTTTAGTCCTAGATGAGTGGCAGGGTAGTTGTGGTTGTGGCGTCTCTTCACGTTTTCTCAGTCTGGGAGCCAAGACCATACCCTTGCAAAGACCGCTCTTTTATCCCTCTGCTTTCCCAGTTTTTAGTTTTGGACTACCTTTTATGTTTCAAAGTCATCGTTTTTATAGATTGACTCATCTGACTGGATCCGTCCACTTTTAGCAGACCGACTCTCTTCCATGTGTAGCTCTGGAATTGCAGGACTGATGACCTCACCGTTTGATCCCACAACCCCCTCAATTAATTAATCAGCCAAGACGGAATTCACAGGCTACCTCATGTGGCCGCCATGCCTGAGCTGGGCGATGAAGGGAATCCTCCCACTCATCAGACAGAAGTGGACAGGACAAAAGAAACGACACTGAACAGGCTAGCTGCGCAGCGGCGCAACAGCAGTTGGGCAGATGAAGTGGAATATACGAGGTGTGGCTAGAAAAAAACCGGACTAGTACTGGTAAAACAATAAAACGAATGCAATAAGGCTGAAAGTCGCGTGGCCTGTCACGTGACTCTCGCTCCTCCTACTGCTCGAGTTTCATCTGCCTCCTGCACTCAGTCTGCCCGTGGCGTCTGTTTTAAGTAGTTGACGTTTTGTCTGTGCGTCCGAAAATGTTGAGTGTACAGAAAGAACAGCGTGTTAACATCAAATTTTGTTTCAAACTAGGAAACTCTGCAAGTGAAACGTTTGTAATGTTACAACAAGTGTATGGCGATGATTGTTTATCGTGAACACAAGTGTTTGAGTGGTTTAAACGATTTAAAGATGGCCGCGAAGACACCAGTGATGACACTCGCACTGGCAGACCATTGTCAGCAAAAACTGATGCAAACATTGAAAAAATCGGTAAACTTGTTCGACAAGATCGCCGTTTAACAATCAGAGCAGTGTCTGAGTTAACAGGAGTTGACAAGGAAAGTGTTAGGCAGATTCTTCATGAAAGTTTCAACATGAACAAAGTGTGTTCAAAAATGGTTCCAAAGTGTCTCACAATTGAACAGAAGGAACGCCGAAGAATGATTTGTTCTGACATCCTGGAAAACATTGAAAGTTATCCCACCTTCTTACAAAATGTTATTACTTGCGATGAATCGCGGTTTTTTACTTCTCCACGACAAAAAAAGCACGAATGTCAAAATCGAAATTCAAGGCAATGATGATTGTTTTTTTTTTTTTTGACATCAAAGGGATTGTGCACATTGATTGGGTACCAGAGGGACAAACAGTGAATCAGCATTACTACATTAGCGTCCTGGCTACCCTACGTGAGCGAGTACGGAGAAAACGGAACGATTTGTGGAGAAAAAAGTCATGGATCCTTCACCAAGGCAATGCCCCAGCTCACAGTGCGTTGTCAGTGAAGACGTTTTTAGCAAAACACAATATTCCCATCTTAGATCATCCACCCTACTCACCTGATTTGGCCCCCTGTGACTTTTTTCTTTTCCCTAAAGTCAAGTCAGCTTTGAAAGGAACTAGATTTGAGACTGTTGAAGCAGTAAAAGAAAAAGCGACGGAAGTAATGTATGAACTTACCGAAAATGATCTGCAGCATTGCTATGAACAGTGGAAAATTCGTATGGAGCGGTGTAGAGACCGAGGAGGAGAGTACATTGAAGGAGATAACATGAAATTGTAAATAATTGTAAATAAATGCTTTTTCCAGCATCTGTCCGGTTTTTTTCTAGCCGCACCTCGTAGATCCGACAGATGAAGCCATAAATGAGCAAACGACGACAGGCGTCGGTACAGAGGAAGTGCACTAATTCAGCGGTCACATGGATGGGGCAATGACCCCCCGTGCGAGAAAAACTAAACAGGGACACTCAGCCTTCCTTCAAAGAATAATTCCAACACAAGCATAAAAAATAGAGTAGATCAACGTCAACAGTATCAGCAACAGCTTGAAACTCCAGACTTTACGTGACATACTGTACACCACTGAATTAGATATGGTCCTACTGCAAGAGATGAGGAACATAGACCTCCACAAGATTACCACTCACCAGGAAACGAGATACTCCTGTGAGACAATCGAATCTACAGCTGCATTGTGAACTTCTATTTCTAGGTTCTCCGTAACTTATTCCGACCAGACGCACCGGTCGTCGACAACCAGCAGGAAGTACAATAGGTGAAGGCCACGATTACGGCGTTAGCATGGAAAAGATCAGAAGGGAGCCAGATTAGGATGCGACTTCGAGTCGGTTTCCAAAGCGAACAGCCTTCCATACACCAGTTGATTAAGGAGCGAATGGGTAGCCGCAGGAAGCTCATCATTGAACTACGAACGGCGGGCGGACGAATGCCGCTGCAACAACAAGAGACTAATACAGCTGAAGTAATACACGCTGAAGAGCCAAAGAAACTGGTAACCTGCCTAATATCATGCAGGGGTCCCGCGAGCACGCAGAAGTGCCGCAACACGATGTGTCTTGGACTCGACTAATGTCTGAAGTAGTACTGTAGGGAACTGACACCATAAATCCTGTAGGGCTGTCCATAAATCCGTAAGAGTACGAGGGCTCGCAGATCTCTTTGAATAACACCGTCCAAGGCATAACAGATATGATCAATAATGTTCATGTCTAGGGAGTTTGGTGGCTATCGGAAGTGCTTAAACTCAGAAGAGTGTTCCTGCAGCGACTCCGTAGAAATTCTGAACGTGTGGGGTGCCGCATTGTCCTGTTGGAATTGTCCACGTCCGTCGGAATGCACAACGGACATGAATGGGTGCAGGTGATTAGACAGAATGCTTACGTAGGTGACACCTGTCAAAGTCGCATCTATGCGTATTAGGGGTCATATATCACTCCAACTGCACATGCCCCACTCCATTATAGAGCCCCCATCAGATTGAACAGTCCCCTGCTGACAAGCAGGATCCATGGATTTATGAGGTTGTCCCCATACCAGTACACGTCCCTTCGTTCGATACAATTTCAAACTAGATTCGTCTGATCAGGCAACATGTTTCCAGTCATTAACAGTCCATTGTCGGTGTTGACGGGACCAAGCAAGGCGTAAAACTTTGTGTCGTGCATTCATCAAGAGTAGACGAGTGGGCCTTCGGCTCCGAAAGCCCATATCGATGATATTTCGTTGAATAGTTCGCACGCTGGCACTTGCTGATGGCCCAGCATTGAAATCTGCAGCAATTTGTGGAAGGGTTGCGCTTCTGTCAACAGTATAGTAAAACGGCGGGAGCTAAGCTGAATGTGATGAAGTCCGGTGTCCTGATTATCGGCCGAAGATTAGGGGCTCCCATTTAAGGACAGTTAAATGAGATCACGGTCATGAAGAGCCTGGGAGGAAATTCACTAGAGACATTCGATGCATAGTTGCAGTCAATTACAAAGATTTACTTAATAAAGTACCCGCCTGTACATGTCAAAATAACTTCCGATCCCTGGACGAACTACAGTTAGTGCCCTTAGTCAACGTTTCTCTCATATCTAAAGTAAACCGTGTGGCAGCAGTGCTCCCAACAACAACCTCTCTCCCCCCTCTTCACACGATAGCAAACAGATCACTAGGAGCCTTCGGTCACTTTGGCAGCCGCGGCCACATGTTCAACTAGTGTACAAATATCTGATCATGGCGCATGCCAAGAACAATATAGAAGGGATCGATTGGAAGATAATATGGAAAACTTTCCATCATCTATATTTGCCAACGAGTACGAGGGCCTTGTGGTGTTATGTGGCCAATAGAAAATTCCCATCGAGTTCGCCATTGTAAGTGATACATTTGACAGAGTCGTCCCTCTGTGGAACTTGTCACGCGCAAGATACAGATGAACACCGATTTCCATGTGGAACGGCGCATGAAATATGGATAGCTGTTTGAAACTTCTTGGCATTTCTCTAACGTGGTCACCGCACACCATCACCCTTAATATCTGTTATTCCCGGAGGTTGACCTTTACCCTAATGCGAAGAGAAACGCCGTCAATTGGTTGAAAGGAAGGCAGTATATTACATTCTCTCCAATACTGAACGGAGTGTTTGGGACATTTGGACATACCTGAAAACAAAGCACTATCGACTTCAACGAATCCCACGTTACAGGACGATACACGCAAACTTTTTCATAAAAGCAGTTGTGAATTCCTCAGCAAAGTGGAAAGCTGAAGTTACAGCTGACGACCGAGGAAAGAACAGGAAGGAAAACAGCAGGGTAAAAAAACAGGAACACACCGGAGTGAACACAAGGCACCCTGAGATGACTAACGTTAACAGTTTCGCCGACCGTCAGGGGAAATCAGACGCCAAAAAAAGAAACCACAGCAATTTACAAATGCCGTTGGAATCGGCAAGGCAGACGGTTTCGTCTAGGAAGACGACACTAAGCGGTGATGACACCCTGGACATTTCTTTTAGATCAGTTATGTTATTCGGTTACTTCAACAGAAAAATTACTAAAGCATAGAAGTTAGTCAAAGAAGGCAAAAAATTAGCGTATGGACGGGCTATAATGGGAGAAGAAAGGCTGAAATAAGAATAGCTTATATAAATAAAATAAAAGAAGTTGGCAGAGCGGTGAACTGTAATGGTTAATAAGCAGTTGTCCATTGGTTCCTTGTTCAGATCCGTCCCGAGGCAATATTTTACCTTACTTGTATACGTCTCAACATCTTGTATAAAAACCAAATCACGTTTACAAAATTCAACAACACTGCATAGAAATTAGTATTGTTGAGTTCACGCTGTGGGTTACGTGCGCTTACATATGCAGTCACCGTTTACAAGCATCACCTTCAAGAATTTTTAATTAATGTACCGCAGACTTTTCATTTAATTGGAAACAGTCCCTTATTGTTTAAAGTTTCATCATTTAAAGATGAAGTTAAGTTTGCTTGAGATACTAACGTTAGTTTCCACTCACAAATACCTCGTCCCCAAGGTTTGTGTTACCTGCATGTTGTAAATGCTTATATACCTCTCCGCGTACAAAATCTCATAACCTTACATCCCCTTGCACTGTGGGCGTGTGGTAGTACCTTCACCACTAGCAATGCTTTCCAGAAAAGTGAATTGCGTGTACGCAAATTAAATGCATTTACCCTCAGGTGTCCATTTCTCCGACTAAAATTAAAGCGAAGCTATATATAATTCATCCTATCAACGAAACAACTGCCACAATAAATTCTAGCTAACTCTATTTTCGTCTTTCCTGTAACACTTTAAAGTTTAAGGATTCGAACTTTTAAGAAGATAATGACCTTACCAGAATTTGCACCTGGAATCTTACAATCTGTTGTCACAGTTCATGACTGCAGTGACAATGAACGCTGGCACATTTCAGAGGTTAAGCTCATCTTAATTTATGAAAATGTATTTCACATGAATCTGATTGTCGACAATATAGATATAAGTTACAGACCTACTTGCAACACGTTCTCCTGTTCCTTAGTTTTGACCAAGTTCAATGACGCTGCCGCGAGCAGAGAAGACAATGCCCACTCTTGCACATATCGCTGCTCCAAACATATCAGCGCGTCAGCTTTCGAAAGGTTTCCCTATAGGCGTTCACAGAATTCCCTTCCATTGTTTCTCAAAAGCTGTAAATGGGCTTTCCCTCACTAAGTAGCTAAAAACCTAGTAACTTCGACTAACACTCCTATAACACAAATATATCTTCGTCTTAAACCAAATTTATGACGTCACCAGAGTTTCCGCCAGTAACAGAGCGTTTTCGATCACGTAGCCAAATCTTGAAATTGAATGATTTTTAAACTTTAATTGCGAAAAAAACAGGTATTTTGTGATAAAACTGACCGGAAGTGCTATTTGGAGGAACTACTTGACTGAGCAGGAGTGGTTCCGGTCACGAAAACGCAACGACCAAGAGAGCGTTGTGCTGACTGTGTCCCTCTTCACGTACGCATCCAGTGACGCATATTGACTGAGGACAACACGGCGGTGCCGTTGGGCATTCCGAGGCCTGTTCAGACAGAGATTTTAGACGGCCTTTACACATGAACCGAATGTCTTTGGGTTTTGTGTGAGGTCTTTCGATAAGATTGTGCTACGATAGTCGTTAATGGCTTCATGAATTCCCATTTTGACAGACAAATGCGTTTCATTCAGGATCTCTTCAGCTATAAGCCTGTACTTTGTTTCACACTTATTGTGCATTAATCACAATTAATTCAGAACAACGTTTCATATACGAGGGTCACTCCAACAGAAATGCACGCTACTTTTTTTAAAAATCCATCTTTTATTCTACATCTCTGAAAGTTTTACAGTGTGTAGATACAGCCTTTAGGAACAATATTTTCATTTCTCCACATAATTTCATCTCTCTCAACTGCCTTAAGCCATCTTGGAACCAGCGCCTGTATACCTGCGGGGTAAAATTCTGGACCAACCTGTTGGAGCCACTGTTTGGCAGCGTGTACAAGGGAGTCATCATCTTCAAACCTTGTTCCACGAAGAGAGTCTTTCAGTTTCCCAAAGAGATGATAGTCACATGGAGCCAGGTCAGGACTGTAAGGCGGGTGTTTCAGTGTTGTCCATCCGAGTTTTGTGATCGCTTCCATGTTTTTTGACTGACATGTGGCCGTGCATTGTCGTGCAACAGCAAAACATCCTGCTTTTGCCGATGTGGTCGAAAACGACTCAGTCGGGCTTGAAGTTTCTTCAGTGTCGTCACATATGCGTCAGAATTTATGGTGGTTCCACTTGGCATGATGTCCACAAGCAAGAGTCCTTCGGAATCGAAAAACACCGTAGCCATAACTTTTCCAGCAGAAAGTGCGCTTTTGATTTTTTTTTCCTTAGGTGAATTTGCATGATGCCACTCCATGATTGCCTCTTCGTCTCTGGTGAAAAATGGTGGAACCCTATTTCATCACCTGTCACAATTCTTCCAAGAAATTCATCTCAACCATTCTCGTACTGTTCCAAAAGTTCGCTGCGTACCGTTTTTCTAGTTTCTTTATGAGCCACTGTCAACATCCTGGGAACCCACCCGGCACAAACCCTTTTTAACGCCAACACTTTCAGTATTCTGCAAACACTTGCTTCCCCTATCCCAACGTAGCGTGACAATTCGCTCACTGTGATGCGTCTTTCAGCAGTCACCAATTCGTTAACTCTGAACATTGTCTGGAGTGTGTGCAGATCGAGGCCTGCCGCTGCGAGGACTATTCTCTATACTGCCGTGCCCACTTTCATCACGTAAGCTGCTTGTCCACCGACTAACTGTACTGCGATCGACAGCAGCATCTCCATACACCTTTTTCAACCTCTTGTGGATGTTTCCCACTGTCTCGTTTTCACACCACAGGAATTCTATGAGAGCACGTTGCTTCTGGCGAACGTCAAGTTTAGGAGCCATCTTGAAGACATGCTGTGAGGCGCCACTGACGGGAACAGGTTGAGCTAAGTTTGAAAACAAGCGGGAAGGATGTGTGTACACACCGTAAAACTTTCACACATGCAGAATGAAAACCGTATTTTTACAAAAATAGTGTGCATTTCTTTTGGAGTGACCCTCGTAGTTTCACGGTGACAAACGTAGCTAAATGACTTTTTGTTACAGTTTTCAGCATATATCTGACACTTTCAACGAAAGAAGAACTGGACATCGGCAAAATTCTTAATTTCTGTGCAAGACAGTTATCCAGAATCTTACATATATCAAGTGAGACTAAATCTATGTTCATTCTTTCATGAAATAACACGTAATTCCCTGATCATCAAGTAGTTTGACAAGAAACCCAACCTACAAAGAGATGTACATCAGTTGTACAAACGATGTGCAGATTATAATATAAACATCTAAATGGAAAAATCCAAATGACATTTAGTATAAAACATTGGTAGGATCACAAACTCTTCTAAATAAACAAGACTCTCACTCCAAATATTTCGGAGGCTGCGTCATTTAAGCTGGAAAGTAACAAAAATCTTATATAGCAAAACATAAAAAGGGAGTAGATTTTATAAAGTATGACAGTTTCAAGATTACTCTATGCTTTTTATTAGCGGACCGTTCACAATGCCAGCAAGAACAAAATTCAAGCAGAAGAAATAAGAAGATGCAGTTTCTCAGATAAAACTCAAATAACACAACAAAAGAACTAAGTGTGAAGTCAGTGCTAAAACGTAACTCAGTAAGTAAATTACTTTGGCTGTAACATGTTCAAATAAAATTCGTAGAAAATTATGGTCTGTTGTCCCGTCGATGACGAAGTCATTAGAGGAAGACTACAACCTCGCATTGTACACGGCTGAGGAAGGATGAAGCGGTGTCCATTTGAAAGACTCCATACGTCACTCACTGTACAGTAAAACGAGTAAATACTGGACAAGGGGATAGAAACAGCACTGTATTTCTCTTCTTACGTTAGTATCACTGAATGCAAACTGTTACGCGCGCGCTTTGCCGTTTACAACTTACGTACTGTCAAGCAGATTCTAACATAAATTGTTGTACTTTGAAGTTGAGATTTTGGAGTTAGCAGTTTTCAGTGCAGTATACAATAACAGTTAGTTATCTTTATGCGAATATTTACGTCATTGTACTATCAGAGAAGTAAGTCGTAAGCGTAATTTTCTTATACTTTACTTATTTAAACATTAAGAAGAAATGTGAATGTAGTTTGTCAGCGTTTCTCAAGTGCACTAACTTCCAACAAACTAGTTACAGATATCTACATACGTTTAGGGGACACATCAGATAATACCACCGACTCATAAAAGGATGTTCTTCTGAAGTGTAATTACGGTCTCAAAATCTCGAAATAGCGGTTTCTACTGTTGTTGTTGTTGTGGTCTTCATTCCTGAGACTGGTTTGATGCAGCTCTCCATGCTACTCTATCCTGCGCAAGCTTCTTCATCTCCCAGTACCTACTGCAACCTACATCCTTCTGAATCTGCTTGGTGTATTCATCTCTTGGTCTCCCTCTACCATTTTTACCCTCCACACTGCCCTCCAATGCTAAATTTGTGATCCCCTGATGCCTCAGAACATGTCCTACCAACCGGTCCCTTCTTCTTGTCAAGTTGTGCCACAAACTTCTCTTCTCCCCGATTCTATTCAATACCTCCTCATTAGTTATGTGTGTTTTGTTTTACGTTCATTTGTTCTATAACCAAACCTTCTTGACAACAGTATGACAACAAAATCTTTAATGTTTGCATATGGGTTACTGGAGAATAAATATCCTCAACAAAAAGAAGTCGTTGAGGATATTTATTCTCCAGTAACCAATATGCAAACATTAAAGATTTTGTTGTCATACTGTTGTCAAGAAGGTTTGGTTATAGAACAAATGAACGTAAAACAAAACATGGTAGCAGAGCGTGGCTGAGGAGAGCAGCATGGTTTTAGCAGCGGTCGACAAAAGACACACGAAGACTGTCTATTGCGCCTCATCACTCACGCATATATACACAAACATAGCTGTCACCACAATCGATACTTCTCGAACATACTCGATATAACTTATTCTAGAACGATGTTCTGGAACTTTCTCATATCCGATATAAATGTATTACATTATTCCAACAATGTGATCTACCCATCTAATCTTCTGCATTCATCTGTAGCACCACATTTCGAAAGCTTCTATTCTCTTCTTGTCCAAACTATTTATCGTCCATGTTTCACTTCCATACATGGCTACACTAGATACAAATACTTTCAGAAAGGACTTCCTGACACTTAAATCTATACTCGATGTTAACAAATTTCTCTTCTTCAGAAACGCTTTCCTTGCCATTGCTAGTCTACATTTTATATCCTCTCTACTTCGACTATCATCAGTTATTTTGCCCCCCAAATAGCAAAACTCCTTTACTACTTTAAGTGTCTCATTTCCTAATCTAATTCCCTCAGCATCACCTGACTTAATTCGACTACATTCCATTATCCTCGTTTTGCTTTTGTTGATGTTCGTCTTATATCCTCCTTTCAAGACACTATCCATTCCGTTCAACTGCTCTTCCAAGTCCTTTGCTGTCTGTGATAGAATTACAATGTCATCGGCAAACCTCAAAGTTTTTATTTCTTCTCCATGGGTTTTAATACCTACACCAAATTTTTCTTTTGTTTCCTTTACTGCTTGCTCAATATACAGATTGAATAACATCGGGGAGAGGCTACAACCCTGTCTCCCTCCCTTCCCAACCACTGCTTCCCTTTCGTGTCCCTCGACTCTTATAACTGCCATCTGGTTGCTGTACAAATTGTAAATAGCCTTTCGCTCCCTGTTTTTTACCCCTGCCACCTTTAGAATTTGAAAGAGAGTATTCCAGTAAACATTGTCAAAAGCTTTCTCTAAGTCTACAAATGCTAGAAACGTAGGTTTGCCTTTCCTTAATATTTCTTCTAAGATAAGTCGTAAGGTCAGTATTGCCTCACGTGTTGCGATATTTCTACGGAATCCAAACTGATCTTCCCCGAGGTCGGTTTCTATCAGTTTTTCCATCCGTCTGTAAAGAATTCGCGTTAGTATTTTGCGGCTGTGACTTATTAAGATCAGGAAAAACTGTTGTATAGAAAGGCATCAAGGAAATGTAACACATCACGTTCAACAACAGAGAATAAAGTACAGTGGAATTAATTCCGTTTGTCATCCTCAGAAAATCGCCTGATGGATAAAATTCTCAAAAAAATTCTTTGGATGCTTAACCTTAGAGCTTTGAAGATATACTTCAGAACGTTCGATTAGGAGCAAAAAATAAAACAAATGCCCAACGAAAGCGAAAATTATATGTTGCTCCAGGAAAATCCATTTTGCACATTGATATGAGCAGCAGAGGTAATGTTGAATCAGTGCCTGAAATGCCTGTGAATAATGATTTAATACGTGGTGAAGAAAGGGGCAGAAGAAAGGAAGCTATTCTAGAAATGAAGGCTTTGTTCTTGTTGATTATCCACACATGATTGTAAGGGCGCAACTACATCGGCAGTTTATTGAAATCGTAACAGAAGTGGGTACAACAGAAGTGGAATTCAGATTTCTGCGTCCATATCAAGGCAGAAAATCGGTGTTCATTTTTCATGAGATTCCAGATGATGTAGACAAACACCAAACTAAGGGTGTTGTCGACTCTTAGAGAAGAAAAAGGAGGAAGTTTTATTCACTGGCAACGATTTATGGTATGAGTGGGTTGTCATCATTAATTAAATATTTTCTATATATGTGTACCACTTTTTTCTAATTATGAGTCAAATATTTTGTAACGATATGTAAATCATTTTCTAAAGATGTAAAAAAATTTCAAAGCGTGCATCTTTTTTAAAAAGATACATTGTGTTCGAAATTACCCGATTAGAGAGAGAAATATGGAATATTGGATGTTAATCAATGAATTTCCCAAATTACCCCATCATTCGGGGCAACATCGGACAGTTTTATTTGCTACGATCTAGTTACTTCAACATTATTTTTAGTACATGTACTTTCATCATATTATTCTCCAGTGTCATCACAAATATCTCGCGATTTTTGACACATGAATTTAATAGTCTTTCCAAAGCTAAAGAATATTAAAATTCGTTTCGGTATTACCCCATCTTACGGCAAATGATGTAGGAAAAGCATGTAAATCCTACATTGGCATGGCCAGACAGGCATTTCAATAGCATTCAAGTCCACTTCCATAACCACTGCTTCTGACCTTGGTAACATGTACGAGGGGACTTCAAATGCGAGTTACACATTAGTATGGTAGACCAAGTAAATTTTATTGAAAGCTACATTGTAGTTGAGAGTGGCACAGGCACATGGCAATATTTTTCAACATAGTCACCAAGTCTCTGCAAGCAGCGGTCGAACCGTTCTACCAATCGTTCAATTCCTCGACGACAGAAATCTGCTCCTGGTCACAGAGCCCTTCGAGAACTGTTGTGTGAAGGTCCTCAGCGTTGGGAAATCCTTTTCCTCCCACATGTTCTTTCAGCTTGCCGAAATGGTGGAAATCAAATGGTGCAAGATCTGGATTTCCCGATCACAATCGTCCACCTCTTTGTCGACTTGATCGAATTGTTGGCATCATATCATTACGTCTTGACGTAACATAGCATTCGCTGCATACACGGCCAGAATTTCACGGTGAGTCTGTTAGCAATTAAGACTTTTTGCGCAGAAGGATCGTACAGTCCTGCGTACTTCATATGCGAAATATGTTTCCAGTTGCTGCGCAGTTACATTCGCACACCGTGGTGCACTTCTCTGCACCGCAGCTGAACTGTGCCTGCAGGAGACCCGGAACGTGGACCGACTTTGGAGAATGCGCCACTCCCATTGCGCAGTAGTCTTACGCTCAAATCAAATGGCTCTGAGAACTAAGGGGCTTAATATCTGAGGTCATCAGTCCCCTAGAACTTAGAAATACTTAAACCTAACTAACCTAAGGACATCATACATATCAATGCCCGAGGCAGGATTCGAACCTGCGACCGTAGCGGTCGCGCGGTTCCAGACTGAAGCACCTAGAACCGCTCGGCCACACCGGCCGGCAGTAGTCTTATGTCGGAATTACGCTATCATATTTCTTTGACAAAGAAAAATATAAATTACTTACGAATGGCTGAGCGTGCAATTCAGAGCTTGCTCAGTAAAGTGGCTTATGATATTACAAAACAGAATACTCACTTCAGAAATGCTGTATGTGCAGAAGACACGCTCACGGTGACATTGAGATTTCTTGGTGCAGTAGAGAGCTACTCTAGTTCACAATGCAGCATTCGAATGCCACAGTGCACATTAACCAAAATAATTGCAGAAACGTGTGACCCGATTTATAAAGCACTAAAGAAGGAGCATCTGAAAGTAAATAAATGTTTAGTACACTATAAGACTATTTTTATTTTTGAATAATTTAACTAACTGAATTAGTGTTTCAAGAGCTACAAAGTTAATAAAAAGTACGAAATAGATTAAGCGCTTTCTAACTGGTGTCATTCAGAGTTTAAAAATGTAGAACGTAGAACGGAAAGTTAAGAAAAAAACTTATTTTAGAGTGTGGAATGCTGTTCAGGCATGCTGTAAAACTGCCTGGATAATTCCAGAAATAGAGGTGATGGCTGCAGCTATGATTGTGGATTTGAAGTCGCCTGCAGCATATTTCACTTGCCATCACCACACGATCAAGTGGTTCAAATGGCTCTGAGCACTATGGGACTCCCCTAGAACTTAGAACTACTCAAAGTTAACTAACCTAAGGACATCACACACATCCATGCCCGAGGCAGGATTCGAACCTGCGACCGTAGCGGTCGCGCGGTTCCAGACTGTAGCGCCTAGAACAGCTCGGCCACCCCGGCCGGTACCACACGATCAATAGCATGTATTGTGCCCCTTGTTCACCCCCCACCGCAGTCGAAGCAACGTTACTGAAAAGAGTCGAAGGAACACGCCAACCAACCTTGGAGGCCCTGTTTACAACCACTCTACCGAGACGTCAGATGGCTGTAGCGATGCCAAGCTCCAAACGGTTACATTCCACATTCCAGTAAATCAAAGACGAACGACTTTTACGGCAAATCTATCCGGAGGCTCTAGACTTGTTCTTATTTCTTTGACGAAAGGCGAGATTTGTCAAAGTTCGCTATTAGACTGTCAAATTTCTTTGACATAAATATTTGGCAGATCAGCTTTAACTAAGAAATATGATAGTGTAATACCGGGTTTAGCGCGGGACAAGACATGTTGCTTACTTTCTGAAATCCCTTCATAGAAGTGGTTGAGGGAGGAATTCTGCCAGAGGGAAAACAGCATATCGAGGAGAGATTTTGGCGGTTCATGCAAACGATAGAATTACTCTTCAAACCCGAAGAGGTTGGGAGCCTAGTGCTGGAGGCACGGCGCAACGTCTCTAACATGGCTCGGAATTGCAGAAATTGAAAGATCTTTTAACCCAGTATACTTTTTAGCTGCTTGTTCGCCGGCCTATGCACGCGGATGAGCTTGTGGACTGTCTGCCAGCACGGAATAACCATTACGTAAAGGTGCACATTCACATTATAGTTGTATCTGTTGTCAACAAAAAGCCGACAGTATTTTTGAGTTTTCAATAGTCGGTATACCATGGAAGTTGAGAATGACAAGCCAGAAAGGGCAAGATACTGAAAAAAAAGGAAACTGAAAGTTGAGCAGGACAGTTGCCACTTTGCCTGATATTGCTTATACCTCAGCCACTAGGGCAACGCACGGCTCTGTTTAAAAAGAATAGCTTGATGTAATCATATGGCCGAGCCGCGCACGTCTGCTTTCATGAGCCGCAGCTAGTGCGCTGCAAATACACTACTGGCCATTAAAATTGCTACACCACGAAGATGACGAGCTACAGACGCGAAATTTAACCGACATGAAGAAGATGCTGTGATATGCAAATAATTAGCTTTTCAGAGCATTCACACAAGGTTGGCGCCGGTGGCAACACCTACAACGTGCTGACATGAGGAAAGTTTCTAACCGATTACTCATACAAAAACAGCAGTTGACCGGCGTTGCCTTGTGAAACGTTGTTGTGATGCCTCGTGTAAGGAGGAGAAATGCGTACCATCACATTTCCGACTTTGATAAAGGTTGGATTGTAGCCTATCGCGATTGCGGTTTATCGTATCGCGACATTGCTGCTCGCGTTGGTCGAGATCCAATGACTGTTAGCAGAATATGGAATCAGGAGGGTAATACGGAACGCCCTGCTGGATTCCAACGACGTCGTATCATTAGCTGTCGAGATGACTGGCATCTTATCCGCATGGCTGTAACGGATCGTACAGCCACGTCTCGATTCCGAGTCAACAGATGGGGACGTTTGCAAGACGACAACCAGCTGCACGAACAGTTCGACGACATTTGCAGCAGCATGGACTATCAGCTCGGAGACCATGGCCGCGGTTACCCTTGACGCTGCATCACAGACAGGAGCGCCTGCGATGGTGTACTCAACGACGAACCTGGGTGCATGAATGGCAGAACGTCATTTTTTCGAATGAATCCAGGTTCTGTTTACAGCATCGTGATGGTCACATCCGTGCTTGGCGACATAGCAGTGAACGCACATTGGAAGCGTATATTCGTCATCGCCATACTGGCGTATTACCCGGCATGATGGTATGGGGTGCTATTGGTTACATGTCTCGGTCACCTCTTGTTCTCATTGACGGCACTTTGAACAGTGGACGTTACATTTCAGATGTGTTACGACCCGTGGCTCTACCCTTCATTCGATCCCTGCGAAAGCCTCACGTTTCAGCAGGATAATGCACGACCGCATGCTGCAGGTCCTGTAGCGGCCTTTCTGGATACAGAAAATGCTCGCCTGCTGCCCTATCCAACACATTCTCCAGATCTATGACCAATTGAAAACGTCTGGTCAATGGTGGCCGAGCAACTGGCTCGTCACAATACGCCAGTCACTACCTTTGATGAACTGTGGTATCGTGCTGAAGCTGCATGGGCAGCTGTACCTATACACGCCATCCAAGCTCTGTTTGACTCACTGCCCAGGCGTATCAAGGCCATTATTACGGCCAGAGGTGGTTGTTTTGGGTACTGATTTCTCAGGATGTATGCACCCAAATTGCGTGAAAATGTTATCACATGTCAGTTCTAGTATAATATATTTGTCCAATGAATACCCGTTTATCATCTGTATTTCTTCTTGGTGTAGCAATTTTAATGGCCAGTAGTGTAATAACCTTCAGCTGTAATCCTGCATCAGATAGTCAACGCACTGGCTAGAATTGCGAATTAATAAAATACATAGAAATTCAAATTAAAAGTTAAACGATTATTTTCGTAACAAGGGTTCTGTTCTAACGTCTGTAATTGATATAGACGACAGAGAATTATGTTGAATAATGTTTATTCTAGATAGGAAACATCAAATAAACGGGAAGTGATCCTACGGTATTCAATTAAAATGTAGACAGAAAATATCCTTGTCAAATGCAGTATAGTTACGTTGAGGGCGTTACGACAATGGAAGCAAAATTCTCAGACTAAATAGCCTTCGAAGACTCGCGAAAACTAAGTCCATTTCGTGATCACAATACGCGAAATAATCAACAGCTCAAAATAGTTCAGAGTTAAACATGATGATTCACAAATTAACACACGCGATCCGCCCTGAGACCTGGGCCCGCTGGCATTCAGCCTTACAACAAATTCGTCTCTCCTCAATACCAGGCTTAGGTGGACGAATAACTCCCCCACATAATCGTAACTTTGCACAGTCTAGCCCAGTTATTCCCATTTAACCTGCCATTTCTAAATTCACTGTGAAATATTACTTTTGGTAAAGGACTTAGGTTTCTTGTAAATTTCAGTAAGATTCTATCTTTCGTGAGTACGGTTATTTTAATACATGTAAGTTTCTTTTTTTGTACTCAAGAACCATATAACAATATAATACAAAAGTACTTCCAAGGAAATCAGCGATAAAGAGAATCAGCCTGTGGCTGAAAAAAAAAGTCTCTTGTCTTTTTGAGCGCAGCTTTTTGTGTTTTTCAAGTGGCTTTTGGCCGGACGGCCTTAGCGAGCAGACACGTATCGGGTAAATCCCTCAAACAAAAAGCCGTGCCCAGTTCTTGGGAAAAAGCACGCGTCATACCTGTCTACAAGAAAGATAGAAGTGATCCACAAAACTACCGTTCAGTGTCCTTAACATCGATTTGTTGTAGAAAGCTTAAAACATATTCTGAGCTCAAATATAATGAAGTATCTTGAACACAATGACCTCCTCAGTGCCACCCAGCATGGACTATGGAAACATCGATCATGTGAAACTCAACTCACACTTTCCTAACGTGACATACTGAAAGCTTCGAATCAAGGCAGTCAGGTATACGCAACATTTCTTGATTTCCGAAAAGCATTTGACTCAGTACCATGTCTCCGCTTATTGTCAAAAGTATGATCATTGGGGTATCAAGTGAAATTTTTGACTGGATTGAGGACTTTATGGTAGGGAGGAAGCAGCATGTTATATTGGATGGAGAGTCATCATTAGATGTAGAAGTAAGTTCAGGTATGGCCCAGGGAAGTGTGTTGGGACCTTGGCTGTTCATGTTGTATATTCAAGACTAACAGTAAAATCAGGCGTTTTGCAGATGATGCATTTATCTATAATGAAGTACCATCTGGTAGAAACTGCACAAATATTCAGTCAGATCGAAATAAGGTTTCAAAGAGGTGCAGAAATTGGCAAGTTGCTTTAAATGTTCAGAAATGTAAAATTTTGCACTTTACAAAACGAAAAACCGTAGTGTCCTGTGACCATAATATCGAGTCATTGTTGAATTAGCCAACTCATACAAATACCTGGGTGTAACACTTTGTATGGATATGAAATGGAATGGTCACATAGGCTCAGTTCTGGGTAAAGCAGGTGGTAGACTTCGGTTTATTGGTACAATACTAGGGAAGTGCTGTTAGTTTACAGAGGAGACTGCTTACAAACCACTCGTGCAGCCAGTTCTAGCATATTGCTCAAGTGTGTGGGACTCGTACCAAACAGGACTAACAGGAAATAGCCGGCCGAGGTGGCCGAGCAGTTCTAGGCGCTACAGTCTGGAACCGCGCGACCGCGACGGTCGCAGGTTCGAATCCTGCCTCGGGCATGGATGTGTGTGATGTCCTTAGGTTAGTTAGGTTTAAGTAATTCTAAGTTCTAGGGGACTGATGACCTCAGAAGTTGAGTCCCATAGTGCTCAGAGCCATTTGAACCATTTTTGAACAGGGAATATTGAACGCATACAGAGAAGGACAGCGCGAATGATCACGGGTTTGTTTGATCTATGGGGGACTGTCACTGAGGCATTGAAGAAATTGAATTGGAAGACTCTTGAAGATAGACGTAAACAACTCCTAAAAAGTTTATTGACGTAGTTTCCAGAAACAGCTTTAAATGACTGCTGTAGGAATATACTACAATCCGCTCATATAAGGACCATGTGGATAAGATCAGAATAAATACTGCACACACAGAGCCTTCAATCAATCATTCTTCCCGCACTCCATACTTGAATGGAACTGGAAAAAAGCCCGTTAACTGGTACAATAGACCGTACCCTCTGCCACGCACCTCACAGCAGTTTGCAGAATATAGATGTAGATGTGCTTAGAATTAAATGTGAAACAGGCTTGAATAACGTTGTGTTCAGTTATTTACATATTTTTGTGCAAATTAAGATAGTTTGAGATATCTTCGGCTGACATAACGGAGTCGGCAGAGTACTGTGAAGGGACGTAATGGTAGAACGCATATTGCATTTAGTTATTAATTTGATATAGCGCTTAGTAAATTGCAGACCTGAGATTCAATGTCGATCATTTTAGTGTGTCTTATGCTTGCTACGTGCAAGAAATAGTTGAGAATGATTCGGTGATTGTCTCTGGTCAGTGATTCTGTCGGACGTCAATCTTGTCAGATACAGTCTCCACTAAGTAATACTGACGGATGCTGGGTCTCAAAAATCAGCTCAGGTATTTGATATCAACACATCTGCAACTTCTGCTGAGCATCTTAAGTGATCATACCACGCACAATAGCGGTGCGTCATTAAGACCACATTCCCACTATCTAAATGATGCGCTACGCTCCCTCTTACGATGATATTTGCATTATTGTTGAAGGAATTCTTTTATATCAAGTTCTATGAAATTAAACTGATTACCATATTCTTGAATATTAGATGCAATCCAAGAAATAACTAAATTTCTATAGGAGAGTAACACGTCAGGTGGTAGATAAATGGTTGTACACTACTGCCGAGTTTATCAATGAAGTTAACAAGGAGTATATGGTGCACACTTACAGCAACTGTTGTGTAGTTATCCTGCAGCGTTATGGTTGAATTCCCGTAGTAGAACTGTCTCACTTCTTTCGCTCCCTCTTCTCTCTCTTCTTCGGTTGGAAGACGCAGATCAGGTGCTACGTACAGATCGAAGTTCTGGTCCAGATCAGCTACCTGTTCTGCCGTCGATAACTCACCATTTGCTGCACAGCAGTAATATAGAAAATTTTAGGCACATTTGAATGGAAGTTCCATACAGTTCATGCCAAAGTAGTACAAAAATAAAGGCTGGCTAAAGCTACAATTAAAGTGTGTCCCAATAAGAAAGCACAATTTCATTTTTGAATAAAACATATTAGTTTCTCGAAAACTGCAAATATTTTTATTTTCAGGTCTTCGGTATACAATCTGGCAAACAGTGGAAATTAATACCTTGTTGCCAAACTGACACACTTTCTATAACATTTTTAATGACATTTTCGATTCCAAAAATGTGATGCTCTGTTTGGTTCACTTAGGAATCATTCTTGGTTTGTTCGCACGAACACTCGACTTCACGTAAGCCCACAGGTAATCTCTATACGATGTCATGTCGCACGTTCTTGGTGGCCAACTCTGGTCTCCATGACGTGAAGTGACACTAATCTGAAATTTCTCCTGCCGCAATGAGCGTGATTCATGCGGAGAGAGACAGGTGCCAGCACCTTGTTGGAAACACTTGTCTTCAACGTCCAACCCCTCTATGTGGGGAGCAAAGAATCTCATTTATCATATTGTGACAGCGTAAGCCATTTGACATTAAGGCCGTACCGCCGACTTGGAGAGATTGGGCCGTGCCAAAGGCACAGGGCCTGAGGAGATGGAAAACTTGACTGGAAAAACAAACAACAAAGGAAGACAGTTAAAGAATTAACCGGGATAGATACATAAGCTTTCCCACCCCCCGTCTTCCTTCTGTTTCCTCGGCCAAGACTGTACACGCACGCTGTTGTCACAGAGTCATTTCAGCCAAGCAGCTTCAGAAGAAAACGGCTAGTATCGAACGTCGCTAACCTGTTTTATGTGGCAACAGTGCTCTTGGTTCACACTGTTGCCCCTACACTGCTCGCTCATGTTCAAAATGGAGTTGTTCTCGGTTTGCAAGCCATGTCTATTCAAATAAAATTCTAGAGCTTTCGATGACTATATCACCTCATCCCTTTCTCCTATCTACTCCTATTCCTCGAACATATCTGCATCCTCTACACCTCCCACCGCCTTGATCCCCCTCATCCCCTGGTTGCTCCTCTCCTCTTCAACCCCCACCCTCTGCCGCGCCTTCACTGTTGTGTCCCCCCTACCCTCCACCTCTACACCCTTCATCTCCTTTCCCAAGGTGTCTTCCATCAACTCCCCCTCCTGGATGATGCCGTCTCTCCCTCCATTTATCCCGCCTATCAACTCTGATCCTCACCTCCCCCTCCTTTCCTCTATCCTTTCTCCGGGCTTCCTCTTCCCCTGCCCCCTTCCATCCTGCTTTTTCCCTGCCTACCCTCTCTCTGCCTCCCCCCCCCCCCCTCCGAGTCATTTTGCATTCCCCTCCTCTGCCTTTCCCCACTCCCTCTCGTGTCTGTCCAGCCCCCTCCACCCCTCTTAAGAGTCGTCGTCCTCCGTCGGCTCCTTCCCCCCTCCCCCCACTTCGTTTTTCCTCTCCTTCCCCCTTTTTCTTTCCCACCATGTCTCCAGGTCCCCCCCCCCCCCCCCCCTTCGCTTCCCGTCTGCTCTCGGCTGTGGTGTGTCATATTTGTGCCAACTTTTTAGTGCGGTGTTCAAGTGAATGTTCAGTGTTATGTGTCTTTCCAAAGTATTGTGAACAGAAATCATGCTGTCACTGGGTGTGATTTTCATATCTCTTGCGAACAGAAACCAGACTGTCACCGTGTTTTTTAATTGTCTGTCTATTTTTTTACCTGTCTGCTTCTTGTGTATTTTATTAGCATCATCAACCCTTTCTTTTATGTTTTAAGTTCCACAATTCTCGACCATTTTACCATTTTAGTCACCGATTTCATCGCCTGCTTTTATTATTTATTATCTTCATTTTTTAAAAACAAATTCTGTAGGTTGAAGAGCAGCGTACTAAGCTGCTGCCAGCCCGCCCCCTTTGGGGGGAATCGAAACTCAATAAAGGAAAAAAAAAATCACTATCTCCACCTTCGTCCTCAGGAGTAAAACTACCGACTGCCAGGGCTGGTGCGATGTTCCGCTTATGTGCTCACGATTACGCCCGCTGGCACCAATCAGAGAAGGCCAAAACAATGCGAGTTGGGCAGCTCTTAGTAGCTCCGGCCTGTCGCGG
This sequence comes from Schistocerca serialis cubense, assembly GCF_023864345.2. NCBI lineage: Eukaryota > Metazoa > Arthropoda > Insecta > Orthoptera > Acrididae > Schistocerca > Schistocerca serialis. The sequence goes on from NC_064638.1 coordinate 342,131,776, forward strand.
GACCTAGTGACGTCCGGTGGCTCCACGTTTGAAACTGCATCTCCTGCCTTCCTACAAGCATTAAGCATTCTTCGCTGATTCCTTTCAATATACAAAGACCGCCCCCACTCCCAACTCAGTGTGTACCTCTGGTCTCTGTTAATACTGTTGCTGTTCATTCTAATCTCAACTGCCTCTTTTATAACAGAATCTCAGTAAGTTGCCACATGAGCCAGGAGTCTCGTGTTCTAAAACTGTATCTTGTGTCCCTTCTCCTGGCAGTGCTCAGCACTGGCTGACTTTTCAAGCTCCCTTTGCTTAGTATGTATGACTCTTGTGCTTGGTACAGCGCTGTATAGTTGTGCGAATATTCTGACCTAAATACATGCTGCCGCGCTCGAAAGGGACAGCATACGCACAGGGCACATGGAGAGCTATGTCGTCTTTAGCAGGACGCAGCATATCTCTTATCTTGGAGGCGAGCGGAAGCTGGGCTCAGTCCAATTCTCTGCAGTACACATGCTAACTTGCTGCTTGTTGCCCCTCAGTACGGCAGGAAAGCCGCCTCCTTAGCTTTTTCTGCCGATTCACAAGGCGTCCTTCTTTGGTGGCACCTGAAAGCGTTTGCAGTGTCTCTCTAGCTATAACTATGACCTCTGAAAACGTGTCTGAAGTGCTGCAATACAGATTGTAGGTGGTCGTCATCCTAAATAACTATTTCTCTGTGAATTGGCATGTTCAGGGCCGCTTTCTTGTGTACTGGGTGATTAAAACTATCGGCATTCAAATTTCGACCAGTGTGCGTCGGTTCCCTGTTCCTTGCGCGTGTGGCAGCATCTATATAGGTCAGACATCTCGCGCAGTTGCAGAGCGTTGTACCGACAACCAGGGACATACATATTAAACAAACGAGCTTGCCTGGAATACGGTCAAAAATTGCAATTTGAAAACACAAGAATCTTGGCTCATACGTCTACTTACTGGGATTCCGTTGTAAATGAGATAGCTGAAATTAGAATGATCAGCAACAGTTTCAACAGAGTTCAGGCGTACACACTGACAAGGGAGTGAGAGCGGGCTTTGCATGACAAAAGAAAGCAACAACGGATGCTTAACGCTTGTGGGAAGGTGGGAGCGACAGTTTCAAACCTGGGCGTCCACCCCTCGCGCCACATGATGTCACTCGGTGCCACGGCGGACCGAAGCTGCTATGAGCTGCCCAACTCACCTTCTGCGCAGGCATCGTTTTGGCCCTCTCTGATTGGTGCCAGCAGCCATAATCATAGCTGTATAAGCGGAACATCGTGCCAGTGCCGGCACAGCAAGGGCTGGAGACCTTTAACTCGCAGTGACTGACTTGCTAGAAGCTACTCTTCTAGATTCAGAACCAGTTAGCCAAAACTTCTATGTTATCGCATTGGACTGTCACCGCCGCTGCACACCCGTCGTCAGCAGTGTTTACAAAATCATCGCTGAGAGGTAAGCTTCTTCCGTCACGGAGGCCCTCTATCTCTATCGCCGGATTGCTATACGATGGCCAAAGCTTCAGAAGAGGACTTCGCCCGGAACTGCTGCCCAAAAAATACAGCCGCAATCTACACAATGCCGCCTGCTACCTGGACAACAACATGGGCAACAACAACCTGTCAAAAGTCCACTGGACCTGTTAACAAGAGTCCAGCGCCACCGACTCCGCAGACTGCAGCATCATCTCCATCACCACCAGCTCTCCCAGCACCAGCCACATCATCGCTAGCAGCATCGTCAGTCGCAGTACCATAAGCAACAGTAGCAGCCAAACTATCACTGGAGTAGCCCCTACACTGCTAGCTATGAGCACCAGCTACGATGTATACTCCGACACCAGCAGGTAAACATTTCCTGCCCTCTGTCATCCCCCAGCCTCCCTTCCACACCCAGCGAAATCTTATCAACAAAACTAACAAAAGGTCGAGTACCAGTGATCATCCTGGTGGAACCATAAGGATCCAGTGAACTTTACCAGATACTGACAGCATGCAGGTCGAACTCATTCTAGAACAGCAACACCTGGTACATTCCTCTTTCTTTTTTGCTCATCAGGTGTGACCCAAAATTTCTCAATCTAAAGACACTCCTAAATCACATTCAGCAATGCAAATACAGCAAATAGTGCCTAGGAAATATTCCATCATCATTAAAAAACACTTCTCATTCACATTCATCCCTCCTCCGACTTATTCCATCTTTTGAAGGAAATGCTACCACTACAATACTTACAAATCTTCCGCCTAAACAATCGCAACCTCCACGCTGAACCGCCACATTTAAATCAGTGGTCAAAAAGGTCAACTTAAATTACACTGACAAAGAGACGAAAGTGAACTCAACTCGCAACTGGGAATCAATGTGTGCAAGGCACTCTGCATTCAGTGTATTAATGGACCACGCTTCCTAGTACCAGCTTCTCAGAATCAACTGACACCAATAAAATATGGGGCCTTGATTTACCGCAGGACGCTTCCTGTAGAAGCATCTCGATCCACTACACTAGCTTACAGATTTCAGCGATGCCTCCAATACAATGGAGATCTGACAGAACACTGCAGGAACGCGCTCCACCTGTCGTCATTGCAAGCAAAACCACTTTCACAAACAACCCCGAACCCAAACTCCCCTAGTCCCTGCAACATCTGCGACCAACCTCATCCCACCTACTCCCACAAATGCAAATCCAAGCCCTCTCCCAAAAAGCCTGAACTCACCATCCCCAAACGCACAACTGATCAACCACTCCTCACAAACAACTCCCTCTGTCCTCCACCCACCGTTTAAGATATAATCAGTTTCACAACATTAATCCGGCAAAACATCTATCCTTTTCAAAAGACCCTCATCCATTTCAATACTTATGTCACATATTCCAAAATCAAGCCCATTTCACTTTTGATCGTCTGGTAACACTAGCATAACCTACTCTTCCAACTCCTTGTTTTACTGAAAATGTTGTAGCAGACGTACAACATCCTCTATCGAAATATCCATTCCCTCCACTCTAATGAACATCTTCTTATCCATAACCTCCTACAACAAGAACTCTATGCTCTCCTCCTCAATGTAACCTTTCTCCAACCCCACCATTCCATCTGTATGTCTCCTTACATCTTACATCGCACTGATAATCCGAAATATTTCCTCTATTCCCCAACCGCTTCTCAATTATCCAATTGAGCACCTTACCCCCGCCAATTCTCAAAACTGACAGTAACTCTTGCTACTATCTACATCCATGCTAATCATCCCATCCCTTACGATTTCCAGACAAATTTAGACCAGCCCCCATACACAATCACAGCCAATCTTAAACTTCAGTCCCATAGAATTGAGAAAAACATAGGTGGTGTGAGTTTGTCAGCATTCTCATTGGCCACAATATCCATTTCCCTGTCCACACCCATTGTGATGCATGTACCACCCCCAATACCATTTTTGCCTACCCATCTTCTTGAGGTGCACTGCAGTAGAAGTCCTAGATCCAACTGGGAGTGATCACCAACCTGTCCTCCTTCAGATCTCATACAGTGTACCCAACCCAACTCACACCACTCCTAATAATCCATCCTGAGATATCCAGGATATTCCTGTGCAGAGTGGAACGCATACTGTGCCCAAATCCATAGCTTAATTGAAAGCCATGATTCCAGCCTCCAAAATCCTGATGACATTCAAAGTGAGGTTGACTTCGTACAATACACCTTCTTGGATGCCATTTCCAACCATATCCCACTCTGAATTCACTACTAAGACTGTCTTCCTCTTGCTCCCTGTGCTCATGTGCTCTTGCCCTGCGCCAGTCTCTTCGCACCTACAGAGAATTCCTTCGTACTCGTGACCAAGGCATGCTCACGCGCCACTGACGGCTCCAGCGACATGTTTGCAGTTATTTACAAGCCATGTGACTTTGGGACTGGCACATGACATGCACTAACTAAAAGAAACACCTAGAAAATCTGCTAAGTCTTGGAAAGCCTTCCATGGACTCTACAGAAACAACCCCACTCCCACCTATCCATCCTACATAACAAAAGACCGCTTCCAGACAATCTCACCAAAGCCAGCCACTTTGCATCCTACATGGAAGGCACATTTACCATACCAACACAAGGTCCTAACTTTGATTACATGATGGACTCTTACATGTATGAACATGCCAATGAAACCACCCCATCTCTCGCACTAAACTTCCAGTACTTACACAACACTCCACAAATAGGACTAAACACACCAATAACAGCTGATGACATTACGCAAAAACTCGCTAAAAAGCGAAACACTGCACCTGACCACGTTAAAATTACCTACCACCTCCTCAAGGAATGTCCCAGACCTTATCACGAAATCCTTTACAATACCATACTGAACACAGATTATTACCCAGAGCAGTGGAAAATGTCTGAAGTCATCCTCCTCCTGAAACCTGATAAACCATCTTCACAGACTACATCATATCAACCGATCAGCCTCACATCAGTTTTCAGCAAAATCTTTGAGACTATTCTTACCCACCAAATCCATCAGCATCTTGTGATCCACCTACCCATTCCCATTATCCAATATGGCTTTCGTCCCAACTATTCCACTGATGACTGACTTCCTTACCTTACCCAACTAATCTCCCATCAACTGAATAAATGAAAGTCCACCATATTTGTCGCCCTTGATATCTGAAAAGCCTTTGACTGGGTATGTGATACTGGACTACTCTTCAAACTACAAACATATGCACTCCCAGTTAAGTATATCTGCATTACAGCATCCTTCCTTCAACACCATCCTAGATACATCACAATCAACCATGCCTGTCCCACATCTTTTACTCTGCTGCAGGTGTACCTCAAGGCTCGGTCCTCTCACCCATCCTTTACATCCTGTACACTGCAGACATTCCCAAGCTGCCACCCCCAATGTACCTCCTGCAATATGCTGATGACATCATCTACCTAGCCACTCATCATCCCTTCAACTCTCCCATGCCTCCCTCCAAGGCCACTTGAATCTCCTAGTCAACTGGTGTAATGTATGGGAACTTCAAGACAGTCCACAGAAAAGCCTATCCACCATCTTTGGTCACACCACTCAGCATTTCGGTTCTTCAGATTCCCACCTCTCCATCTACGAACAACCTATCCCCCTGACTGATGAAGTAAAGTATTTAGAACTAATGCTCAACAGAAAATTAAAGTGGAATGCACATCTCCTTACCATCCAACTCAAAACTTGAAACCGACTAAAACTACTAAAATTACTAACAAGCTGCACATGGTGTCTACATCCTTTTACCATTATCCTCACCTATAAATCCCTCATCCACACCATCCTAACATACATTCACATTGCCTGAATCTCTGCCTCACCTAAATTCTGTGGGTCCCTTGAAATACTGGAAAGACATGCACCTCGCCTCCACCTCATCTTCCACATCTGCCTGCTTTCCCCAACTCGCATCCTGTACCCACTCATCCACTTCCCACACCTTCTTCTGTTCCTAGAGCACCTTCGAATCTGATACATAAATTGCAAAACAACCCAGTCCCAGCAACCAATTTTCCACACACTAATCATGAATCCACATACTCTGCTGCACCACTACATCCATATTCTACTTTCCATGCAACTCCATGCCATATCTATCCTCTTCCACCGAAATTTTAACTAACTCCCACTTCCCATCCTGAGATACACCCTTCTTTCCAACCCTAATCACCCTCACACCATTGTTCAATTTTCCCCGTCCCCTTTCATCCACTTTTTTGCCTCTTCGTGGCTACCTGCAGTTCTACTGGACTCCATGGTCGTACTGCCTTTTAGTGGCTACCTGCAGTTCTACAGGACCCCATGGTCATACTGACCATTCCACCTTCATCATGACAATATTTTTCGAGTGTCACCTCACAACATCACCATTACACCATGGCAACATTTACCTTCACGAGTGACTGTATTTTAGCCATAATATAAAATCGTCAAATGAGTTTTAAAAACCCTCAGTATTGCTATCTATGTATATTTAACAAATTCTCATTTATTGTTACTTGTTTTTATCTAAAAATTATAACTTTTTTACATAATCATCTCTCATTATCAGCTTTTATATATTTTAACTTTTTAAATAAGCTTTTTGTAACCTTTGTCTGAAGAGCGGCTATGTCTGCTGCCAGCCCGCCCCCTATGTGGGGAACTGAAATAACAATTTTAAAAAAAGTCTCGGCAGTCAGTAGTTTTACTCCTGATGATGATGGTGGAGACGGCCATTAGTGGATTAGAGCAATGCACTTTGTAAGCACACATATGAAGATGCTGGTGAACTACACGATGCAGTGTTGATTGAGGTACATCAGGTTGCCTAAATGCTTGACGAATTGACTTACGTGGGCTTCTGAGAAACGTTTGATATCCTCCACTGTCTCTTCTGAAACTCCATAACATACATCACCAGGATGTTTCACAACACTTCCTGTTGTCAAAAACTTCCTATATCATTCCTTAATTGTTTTCACATCAGGTGGATCATGTTGATACACATGACGATAATTTCTTTGCACAGTAATCAGCGACTTTGTTTCTGCAAACCACACTACTGCTTGTGCGCACTGCTGTGGAGTTGCCATTTTCGGTTCATGCAAGCATGCTGCACTCTGGCAACAATGCTTGGCACTTCTGACACGGGAATATAAATTCTTTGAGATGCTCTACAATATGGTGCATTTGTCATTGTCATACTACTGAGGTTTCTCTCTCCTGGGTCCTTAAAATCAGGGAGGTTTGAATGGGACACCCTGTACTATGGCTCAGATTTTCAAGAATAGTTGACAGAGCACTTGATAGATATTTGCTTAGTAGGACAGTTCATGATGGGAGGTACCCTCTGTAGAATACAATCACTGTAAAGAAACTGCCAAAGAAACAGAAACTATTACACAATAGGTATACAACAAAGAATGGGGCTGTAGATTCAGAGATGCTAAATAAAACGAATTTGGCTGTGAAGGCGCAATGAGTGAAGTATTCAACAGTTAGTTTAGCAGAATGTTATCAAGGAATCTCTCACAAAACCCAAAGAAATTCTAGTCATCTGTAAAGACTGTTAGTGGTTCTAAAGTCCATGAAGTCATGGACGTGAAAAATAAATTGAAATTGAGGGTAGGCAATCAAAAGCAGAAGACTGAACTTGGTTTTCAAAAGTTCTTTTACAAACAATAAACCAGGGGTATTGCTCCAATGTTATTTTCTTGCCACCGTAAAGATGAGTGATAATGATAGAATGTTTGTGGTTTTGAGAAAAACTGAAACTGCTACAATTTAACGAAGCTCTAGGGTGTTATGCAGTCCCTATGAGATTCTACGAGTATTTTGAATTTGCAGCTGAGTCAACCCCTCTTTTAATTATAATAATATACCGTAGATACTTCAAAGAAACAACAGTGCCTAGTAACTGGGACAAAACAATGGCAACACCCATCTACAAGAAGGGTAGCAGAAGCAATCCAAAAAACCTTAGGCTCTTATCCTTGTACACATTTGTCGTAGTATCTTAGAGTCTATTTTGAACTCAAAAGTCACTGCAGGAATGAATGTTGCACTCGCAGACCCTACCAGCACCAAAACAACACAAAGAGAGCTCTATCAGCATGAAACTGCAGGGCAAGCTGGAATTCCAAAGTCGCTCCTCAGTGACGCAAATGTCTATAACAGGAAAGCTACCGACACCCTAAACTCTGGACTATAGAGCAATGGAAGAAACCCATTTGGTCGGATGAGTCTCATTCAACATTGTTTCCAACTTCTGGTCGATTTAACATCCTGAGAGTGAAATATGGTGGGGGGTTGGTGATGATTTGGGCAACCATATCGAGGTAATCCACGGGCCCCATGGTTAATCTGTAAGGACGCATTACTGCCAAGGAATATGTGACTATATTGGGTGGGCAGGTGCATCCCCTGGTACAATGTTTGTTCTCCAATGTTGACCCTGTGATCCAAGACGACAGGGCCCATGTTCACTCTACCCACCTCGTCCAGGGCTGGTTTCGTGAGCACAAGGATTAATTATTGCATCTCCCCAGACCACCAAGTCACCATAGATCAATATTATTGAACCTTTGTGGTCTATTTCAGGGACAAGGTTTTGTGATCTCTGTTCACTTCCATCATTGTTACCTGAATTTGCCACTTTTCGTAGGTAGAATGGTATAAGATTTCCTTGAAAACCATTCAGTACCTGGAAGCTCTGGAATGTGAACAGTTTTTCCACACTGGATTAGGAACGGTAATGTGTTGCATTTTTGGCATTTTCATATTTTTGTCCATTCACTGTACACTGTAGTACTGTCTGAAAGAAGCTGTGCAAATATTCAGTCAGATAAAGATAAGATTTCAAAATGTTGCAAAGATTGGCAGCTTGCTTTAAACGTTCAAATATTTAAAACTGTGAACTTCAAAAAATGAAAAAAACTGTTTCCCATGATCACAGTATCAACGAGACACATTTGGAATCGGTCAACTCATGTAAGTAAACATCTGGGTGTGACAATTTGTAGTGATATGAAATGCAATGATCAAATAGATAGTCATAGGTAAAACAAATGGAATACTTGGGCTTACTGGTAGTTTACTAGATACATGCATCCAGTCTACAAAGGAGATGCATCTATATCATTCGTGCGACTCATCCTTGAAATTCTACACATTTCTCTTGACAGAACATCCACAACTGTTATTCACTGTGAATGATAAAATCCGCTACAGTAGTAAAACTTATTTGTTTCTGAAAAGGGGAGTCTCACCCAATTTCATGACATACATTCCATCTTTAGGTGCATATTAAAATGTGAGTCTACAAGGGATGCATAGCTAAGGCTAAAATATGTTACTAGGGATGCGCTATTTTAAAATATTTTAACCTGTTTTAAACTCAGATATGCATCCTTTGTGGGCTTACATTTTAATGCGCTCCTGAAGATGTGACACATGTCCTGAAACTCATGCCTCCACACCCACCGTCATTGCGACTGCACAGATATCGCTTCGCCGTTCCCGCCACCCCCGCAGTGGAACTGATCTCAAAGGTTCGTGTATATATTGTCCCTGCTAGTTAAGAACCATTCCCTCCCATGTGGGTCAGGCACAAAAAATCTCTGAATCACGTTGTGAATCTACTCGTGTGAAGTAGCAGTTGAAAATTGATTGCGTTTTTCCAGATATAATTCATACACTTTCAACCATGATGGATCCAAAGACAGCTTTGTTTATATTTTTATTACTCTGGAGTAAGATATCAACTGAATCCCAGTCTATTTTTACTAATTTTTTTCCCTGAGTAATTTAATTTAGTTACTTTAGCAGTCCGTATGCATTCATTGAATCCTAATAAATATGTTTGTAAAAAGGTTTATCAGCTTCCTTTAATAATCCTTGAATATTCACAGATATTATTGTCTATGTACTATCTGATTATGGAATTTAGTTAACACTGGGAATGTCTCATATCTTTCTGCTTTATTGACACAATTAAGTTCTTAAATTAATGAGAGATGGCACTGGGGGATCAATGAAAGGAGAGTTGATCCTAGCGTGTACTGTTTCAGTATGATAACAGTCAGTCAGTACTACATGTCTTTGTGTACCTATCACCAAACATATGCTTTCCCATGAGACTGTCCATTGCCATTAATGTGCGATAAATTATAAATATATTTCTGGGCCTTTCAATGTCTAAGCTTCTCAATTCTCATGACATGATATTAATTATGGGTTCAAATTCTTTCACTGTCTGTTCAGCACAAGTTTAGTCTTTTAACGGCACTATTTTTCACTTCTCGTTTATTAGTGAAATCACCTTGACAATTAGCGGCAAAGATACTAGTGTGATAAGGTTCAAACTACTTTCAGTCCCAATACTCTTTAATAATTCGCATACAGTGAATAACCACCCGCCCATGAACCATGGACCTTGCCGTTGGTGGGGAGGCTTGTATGCCTCAGCGATACAGATAGCCGTACTGTAGGTGCAACCACAATGGATGGGTATCTGTTGAGAGGCCAGAAAAATGTGTGGTTCCTGAAGAGGGGCAGCAGCCTTTTCAGTAGTTGCAGGAGCAACAGTGTGGATGATTGACTGATCTGGCCTTGTAACATTAACCAAAACAGCCTTGCTGTGCTGGTACTGTGAACGGCTGAAAGCAAAGGGAAACTAAAGCCATAACTTTTCCCAAGGGCATGCAGCTTTACTGTGTGGTTAAATGATGATGGCGTCCTCTTGGGTAAAATATTCCGGAGGTAAAATAATCCCCCATTCGGATCTCTGGGCAGGGACTACTCAGGAGGACATCATTATCAGGAGAAAGAAAACTGGTGTTCTATGTATCGAAGCATGAAATGTCAGATCCCTTAATCGGGCAGGTACGTTAGAAAATTTAAAAATGGAAATGGGTAGGTTAAAGTTAGATATAGTGGGAATTAGTGAAGTTCGGTGGCAGGAGGAACAAGACTTCTGGTCAGATGAATACAGGGTTATAAATACAAAATCAAATAGGGGTACTGTAGGAGTCGGTTTAATAATGAATAAAACAATAGGAGCATAGGTAAGCTACTACAAACAGCATAGTGAATGCATTATTGTAGTGAAGATAGACACAAAGCCCATCCCAGTACAATTTTATATGCCAACCAGCTCCGCAGATGACGAAGAGATTGATGAAATGTATGATGAGATAAAAGAAATTATTCAGATAGTGAAGGGAGATGAAAATTTAATAGTCATGGGTGACTGGAATTCGATAGTAGGAAAATGAAGAGAAGGAAAAGTAGTAGGTGAATATGGAATGGGGGTAAGGAATGAAAGAGGAAGCCGTGTGGTAGAATTTTGCACAGAGCATAACTTAATCATAGCTAACACTTGGTTCAAGAATCATAAAAGAAGGTTGTATACATGGAAGAATCCTGGAGACACTGGAAGGGTTCAGACAGATTGTACAATAGTAAGACAGAGATTTAGGAACCAGGTTTTAAATTGTAAGACATTTCCAGGGGCAGATGTGAACTCTGACCACAATCTATTGGTTATGAACTGTAGATTAAAACTGAAGAAACTCCTAAAAGGTGGGAAATTAAGGAAATGGGACCTGGATAAACTGACAGAACCAGAGGTTGTAAAGAGTTTCAGAGAGAGCATTAGGGAATGATTTTCAGAGAGAGCATTAGGGAATGATTGAAAAGAATGTGGGAATGAAATACAGCAGAAGAAGAATGGATGGCTTTGAGAGATGAAATAGTGAAGGCAGCAGAGGATTAAGTAGGTAAAAAGACAAGGGCTAGTAGAAATCCTTGGATAAAAGAAGAAATATTGAATTTAATTGATGAAAGGGGAAAATATAAAAACACAGTAAATGAAGCAGGAAGTGCAAAGTGGCTAAGCAAGGATGTCTAGAGGACAAATATAAGGATGTAGAGGCATATATCACTAGGGGTAAGATACATACTGCCTACAGGAAAATTAAAGAGAGCTTTGGAGAAAAGAGAACCACTTGCATGAATATCAAGAGCTCAGATGGAAACCCAGTTCTAAGCAAAGAAGGGAAAGCAGAAAGGTGGAAGGAGTATATAGAGGGTCTATACAAGTGTGATGTACTTGAGGACAATATTATGGAAATGGAAGAGGAGGTAAATGAAGATGAAATGGGGCTATGATACTGTGTGAAGAGATTGACAGAGCACTACAAGACCGGTCGAAACAAGGCCACAGGAGTAGACTATTTATAGTATTGGGAAAGCCAGCCCTGATAAAACTCCACCATCTGGTGAGCAAGATGTATCAGACAGGCAAAATACCCTCAGACTTCAAGAAGAATATAATAATTCCAATCCCAAAGAAAGCAGGTGATGACAGATGTGAAAATTATTGAACTATCAGTTTAATAAGTCACGGCTGCAAGATACTAACATGAATTCTGTACAGACGGATGGAGAAACTGGTAGAAGCCGACCTCAGGGAAGATCAGTTTGGATTTTGTACAAATGTTGCAACACGTGAGGCAATACTGACCCTACGACTTATCTTAGAAGATAGCTTAAGGAAAGGTAAACCTACGTTTCTAGCATTTTTAGACCTAGAGAAAGCTTTTGACAATGTTGACTGGGATACTCTCTTTCAAATTCTGAAGGTGGCAGGGGTCAAATACAGGGAGCAAAAGGCTATTTACAATTTGCACAGAAACCAGATGGCAGTTATAAGAGTCGAGGGGCATGAAAGGGAAGCAGTGGTTGGGAAGAGAGTTAGACGGGGTTGTAGCCTATCCCAATGTTATTCAATCTGTATATTGAGCATGAAGTAAAAGAAACAAAACAAAAATTCAGAGTAGGAATTATAATCCATGGAGAAGAAATAAAAACTTTAAGGTTTGCCAATGACATCGTAATTCTTTCAGATACAGCAAAGGACCTGGAGGAGCAGTTGAATGGAATGGACAGTGTCTTGAAAGGAGGATATAAGATGAAGATCAACAAAAGCAAAACAAGGATAATGCAATGTAGTTGAATTAAGTCAGGTGATGCTGAGGGAATTGGATTATGAAATGAGACACTTACAGTAGTAGATGAGTTTTGCTATTTGGGGAGCAAAATAACTGATGATGGTTGAAGTAGAGAGGATATAAAATGTAGACTGGCAATGGCAAGGAAAGCGTTTCTGAAGAAGAGAAATTTGTTAACATTGAGTATAGATTTAAGAGCCGGGAAGTCGTTTCTGAAAGTATTTGTATGGAGTGTAGCCGTGTATGGAAGTGAAACATGGACAATAAAGAGTTTGGACAAGAAGAGTATAGAAGCTTTTGAAATGTGGCGCTATGGGAAGAATGCTGAAGATTAGGTGAGTAGATCACATGACTAATGAAGAGGTACTAAACAGAATTAGGGAGAAGAGGAATTTGTCGCACAGCTTGACTAGAAGAAGGGATCGCTTGGTAGGACATGTTCTGTGGTATCAAGTGATCACCAATTTAGTATTGGAGGGAAGTGAGGAGGGTAAAAGTGGTAGAGGGAGACCAAGAGATGAATACACTGAGCAGATTCAGAAGGATGTAGGTTGCAGCAGGTACTGGGAGATGAAGAAGCTTGCACAGGACAGAGCAGCATGGAGAGCTGCATCAAACCAGTCTGACTGGACTGAAGACCACAACAACACCAAGTTGACGATGCAATTTTCATTAAATAAAATTTTATGTCAAAAAGTCAGCTCTAGTGAAGGAGAAAAATGATGTTGTTTCCGATGTTATTAGTTATGTAAGGAAAAATGAAACATAATGGGTAAGGTAAACAGACTCTATTTATTCCCTTATAAATATCGTTTTATGTGTTGTTCAAGTATATTTTCGCTAGCAAATAAGTGTCGATGTTTTGAAATGTTGTTTCACTTCTCAGCATTTTACCACACAAAACTAATCAAGTGCGTTATAAAGTTTGCTTTGGCCAGTAATGAAGTTTATCATTTTTAGTTCCTCGAATGATCTTATGGTTTTGTTTGGCGGGTGGCCCCATTCAATTCAGGTAATACACTTTGAATTTTGTATCACAGATGGTAAATCACAAGCTCACTTTCACCGTTTGGTACTGGACTAAGCAAATTGGCACTACATGATGTGACAGACTTTGTGAATACATGCAGATGCTACAGTCATGTGATGTGATGACCAGTGTGAATTAACTTCAACTGCTTGTTCAGTAGGTATTGTGAAGACTTTCTACTTACGAGCCACAAACTTCAAACATTCAGCAGATGTGATTCCACTCATGTAAGCAACATCAGTGTAGGCTCCACTCTGCACAAGTTCTATTGGCTCTACTGTGAGGAAGGCTCCATCATGCTCGGGCTCAATACTTGGTGTGAGCACGCATTTAAAAAGCGCCAGGCTGTCCTGTAACATCATTAAAACTATTAGAATTGTAATCAGCTCAGTGAATGAAATAATCATTGTAGAGCATCCACCCAAGCTAGATGTATAAGTGTTCATTTGTATAATATTACATAAATTCATTTTTTGATACCAAATACATGTACATAAAAATTATTGCATTCCATCTTGGCATGGACTTACAGTAACCTTCTATTACTAAAATTTAAAACACAGCTGTGGGTTGCACAGTGTTCTTTATTAAGAGTTGCTTTCTGTGATGGCTGTAGCTCATCCATCACTGACAAATTACACATGGAAAAAAACTGGCAAATGACTGAGAAAGTACTATGAGTCCTGCACCTTGAAATTACAGGTTTGCTAAGCTTTCATATTTGGGTAATGAGCCCTATAGCATAGCCAAACTACTTCGTATTCAAAATATAAGAATAGTGTATACTGCCTAATTCAATAAATGAACTGCCTCTGGCGTATATATGCTCAAGTGCTGTGAATGTCAAGCTGCAGGTTAAGCATAAATCCGCCTTCACTGAGTACCTTGAATCCAGTGACCATCAGTCACTTACACTCAGAAACTTAAGGGTTTTGCACCACGCTTATGGCAAAAAAGAGTTTTTGTTTCTTGCTGTCATTACCTTAATTTTACATTATAGGGTTATGCAGGATGCTCTGTACATTACTGTGTGGCTCTGTTTATCAACTGTGTCTATGTAATAAATTTAATTATTGAGGACATATATTGACTAATTTCGTGGGATGTGGAACACAATGCCAGCACAAGTGAACGCTGGTACCAAACTCTTGGAATGGACTATTGTCACTGCAATTCTCCCTTGTTTGTTGATGAAATCCTGTAGAAAATGAATTTTTTGGTGTAACAGTGTTGGGGAACTGAATTTAATTGATTATTAGGAAATGCAAACCTTCTCCTCTCTCAGGAATAAGGGGTGCAGAAACTGCAGGTATAGGCAATTCTGGAAAAACGAAGGTGACCACTGTGAGAAACGCTATGATTTCAGCAGTTGTTATCTAATTTAAGTTTGTTTGATGTACTGTTCACAGGAAACTGTGCTGTTTCCTATTTTTAATGATGCTCTAACCTCAAATCAGGTGTGAATCTTCGCAGAACAATGCTGAAATGGAGTTCACAATCTTTTTCTGTAGGTTCCCATACCATTATGGCTGGGTACATGCCTGGTATGTGGGTGGGGGTCCGGCCAGGTTGGTCGAGCTGTTCTAGGTGGGTAACTGACATGGACACACAAAAAATGGTTCAAATGGCTCTGAGCACTATGGGACTTAACTTCTGAGGTCATCAGTCCCCTAGAACTTAGAACTACATAAACCTAACTAAGCTAAGGACACCACACACATCCATGCCCGAGGCAGGATTTGAACCGGCAACCATAGCAGTCACACGGCTCCAGACTGTAGCACCTAGAACCACTCGGCCACTATGGCCGGTGACACACAAAAAGTAGCATGTACAAGCTACTTTGAATCCATTATTAGGTATGCATGAATTATTTGAGGGAAACCATTTCGTTAATTTACATGATGCAAGAAACAAAGAAATTTTATGCTTCCCAACCACGGCCTCAAATTGTATGCCCACAGACCTCAGTAAATGAGGATGAAAATTTATAATAAATTACAAGGGAACAAACTAAAGCAAATGAATTTAGTTTCACTTAAAAGATAACTATTTGAAGCACTGACAATAAAATGTTATTACTCAGTGGATGAATCCATGCAGGATGAACTAGAAATTTGAGTTATACACAATACAATACGTATCTCCATAAATATCATTTTAGTGTTATATTATTTTTGCCATCTCTCCCATACATCAGCAGAATAGAATGCAAATGTATGTTTTGGCGAATGTATGTTATGAGATGAAAATAAACCACAAATCCACAAAACATTAACACATGTGTTTTAACCAGCTTTTAGTCCATAGCATCCATGACATTCATATTTTGTCTTAAATTCCTGACTTTAGTACTGTTCATCAATGAATATACAAACATCGAAAAAAGTTTTGCACCACCCCAGTTCCCAGAACTCCTGAAGATAGACATTACCTGTGGATATTGTATCACAGACACAGTCCCTTTGACTGTTCAGAGATGTCTCTAAACCCACCCAAAGATATAAACAACCATGTACGAGTAGCACTTATTAGATGGAGCGGGTCCAACAGCCGATCAGTTCCAGTCATTCCATCAAGAAGGAGGTACTTGGCTCATGTTGTCTATAGTTAAACCATGCCTAGATGATCAATACTGTTGTTTGATCGTGTCCACATTGTTACTTTGTGCCAGGAAGTGCGCACAACAAGGGAAATGTCCAGGCGTCTCAGAGTGAACCAAAGAGATGTTGTTCAGACATGAAGGAGATACAGAGAGACAGGAACTGTTGATGACATGCCTTGCTCAGGCTGCCGAAGGGCTACTACTGCAGTGGATGACTGCTTCCTATGGATTATGCCTTGGAGGAACTCTGACAGCAATGTCACCATGTTGAATAATGCTTTTTGTGAAGCCACAAGATGCCATGTTATGACTCAAACTGTGGACAATAGGCAGAATGACACGCACTTCACTCCCAACGTCCATGACAAGGTCCATCATTGCAACCACGACACCATGCAGCATGATACAGATGGGCCCATCAACATGCCGAATGGACCACTCAGGATTGGCATCATGAACTCATTACCGATGAGTGTTGCATATGACTTCAACCAGACAATCATCTGAGATGTGTTTGGAGGCAACCTGGTCAGGCTGAACGCCTTAAACACACTGTCCAGCAACTGCAGAGAGGTAGAGGTTCCCTACTGTTCTGGGGTGGCATTATGTGGGGCTGACGTATGCTGCTGGTGGTCAAGGAAGGTACGATAATGGCTGTGCGATATGTAAATGCCATCCTCCAACCAATAGTGCAACCATATTGGCAAGACACGGCATGTGGCCAGCATGTTCTCCCGACATAAACCCTATTGAACATGCCTGGGATAGATAGAAAAGGGCTATTTATGAATGACATGACCCACCAACCACTCTGAGGGATCTATGCTGAATCGCAGTTGAGGAGTGGGACAATCTGGACCGACAGTACTTTGATGAACTTGTGGATAGTGTGCACGACAAATACAGGCATGCCTCAATGCAAGAGGACATGCTACTGGGTGTTAGAGGTGCCAGTGTGTACAGCAATCTGGACCACTACGTCTATAAGGTCTCACTGTATGATGGTACAACATGCAATGTGTGGTTTACATGAGCAATAAAAAGGACAGAAATGATTTTTATTTTGATCTCTATTCCAGTTTTCTTTACAGTCTGTGTTTGTGTGTTCTTTCTCTGACAAAGGCCTGATTGGCTCCATACTGTAACTATAGCGCAAATAGCTCATATACACTGTATATATAATTTTTTTAACAAAATGTGTAAATAGTTTCATAATAAATGTTGTGGTGCATAATTTACAAGGTGCACTGTCTATACACTATGTGATCAAAAGTATCCAGACACCCCCAATACAGAGACCGATGACCGTAGCAGTCTGGTCCCTTTAATCCCCCAAACCAACCAACCAACCACCCCCAAACACATACATTTTTCAAATTAGGTGCATTGTGCTGCCACTTACTGCCAGGTACTCCATATCACTGACCTCAGTAGTCATTAGACATCATAAGAGAGCAGAATGGGGAGCTCCGTGGAACTCACTGACTTCAAGTGTGGTCAGGTGAGTGGGTGTCATTTGCGTCACATGCTTGTACACAAGATTTACACACTCTTAAACATCCCTATGTCCACTGTTTCCAATGTGATGGTGAAGTGGAAATGTGGAGGGACATGTACAGCACACAGCACACAGGCATACAGGCCGATGTCATGTGTTGACTGACAGAGGCTGCTGACAGTTGAAGACAGTCATAAAGCGTAATAGGCAGACAACTATCCAGACCATCACAGAGGAATTCCAAACCGCATCAGGATCCACTGCAAGTACTGTGACAGTTACGCAGGAGGGGAGAAAAATTGGATGTGCTCATAAGCCACACATCACACCAGTAAATGCCAAACAACACCTTACTTCGTGTAAGGAGCATAAACATTGGACGATTGAATGGTGGAAAAACATTGTGCGGAGTGATGAATCATGGTACACAATGTGGTGATCCGATGGCAGGGTGGGGGTATGAGAATGCCCAGTGATCATCACCTGCCAGGGTATTGTAGTGCCGACAGTAAAATTCGGAGGTGGTGGTGTTGTGGTGTAATCGTATTTTCCATGAAGGGGACTTGCACCTCTTGTTGTTTAATGTGGCACTATCACAGCACAGGTCTACATTGATGTTTTAAGCACCTTCTTGCTTCCCACTGTTGAAGGGCAATTCAGGGAAGGCGACTGCATCTTTCAACACAATCGAGCACCTGTTCATAATGCACGGCCTGTGGTGGAGTGGTTACATGACAGAACATCCCTGTAATGGACTTGCCTGCCAGAGTCCTGACCTGAATCCTAAAGAAAACCTTTGGGATGTTTTGGAACGCTAACTTCATGCCAGGCCTCACTCACTGACATCAATACCTCTCCTCAGTGCAGCACTCAGTGAGGAATGGGCTACGATTCCCCAAGAAACCTTCCAGCATCTGATTCAACATATGCCTGTGAGAGTGGACACTGTCAGCAATCCTGAGGGTGGGCCAACATCATACTGAATTCCAGCATTACTGATGGAGGGCCCCATGAACTTGGAAGTCATTTTCAGCCACGTGTCTGGATATTTGTCTCCATTGGAGCTTACTGCCAACTGTAACTCCCAAAAATTTTATACAGGTAACTTCTTCTAAACTTGTTTCATCTCTGAATATATCTATGCCATCTTCCTTTTCTCTGTTTGTGAACACCATGAACACTACATCTCTTTTAGAATTATAGCTAAGTCATTCTGCATGAGCCATTGTAGTGTACTGTGCTGTAATCAACTCAATGAAAAGAAAATGTTACAAGTTAACATTGAAACCATGGAATCACTTGATGGTTTTTTATATTGGAATGTACTATACAAAATCAGTTTTGATTTATGACAGTGACACAGACTTTAAAAGTGAAAAACCATTCAAGAACTTTGGATTGCTCTATATGCATTGGAAAGACAAACATTGTAAATTATTATGTGAGAAAAGATAACAGTCAAATTAACAGGGCACATACCAGAGTGGAAAATGGAATTATGACTGTATGAAAATGGGTTGAAGAGGGGTGGCACTTGTATCTAGACAAGTGGATAGTGGATGGATCATTGAAGTTCTTTGATGGGTGCCCAGAGGTAAGAAAGGAATGAGACAATGACCAAATAGAAGTGGGGAAATGACACTACAAAAATAGCAAGCATAAATTACAGTTCACTACAGCTGTGCTCAAATCTGACTTACTCTGTTTGTTAAGAACTGAAGTTTGTTCAGCAAGGATAAAAGAAAAGCTATCTCTACATATGCTTACAGAATACATATCCTCCAAAACATTACCAATGAAATTTTGAAGAACTGACGTACCTCCTCAGGAACAGCAGCAAAAATGTCTTTCATAAGATCTGTTGCATCTGCTGCCAAGAAGAACTCCATAAGATCTGTTGTATTTTTCGCTGTGTAACCAAGATTTTCAGCAAGTTGGAATGCTATTTCTACTGGTTTTCTCTGCAGTGCCCAAGTACTCAAAGCAGATCCACTTTGTGCTATTCCTCTCTTGAATAAACCTACAACAGACCGACAGTGTTACAAATGAATTATTGGTTTATGCCAGCTCTCCTTAAAGAAGAATAATTTTCACTAGAAATGCCTTATGAATATCTGCTGTGGATCACACTTGAAATATAGAAAATGCATTTCTTCAGCACTTCATCACACTCACGTGGCCGGAAAGGACTATCTTATCGTCAGATAGTCTGTCTCTCACTTCCCATCACTGTTCCTTCAGTATGCTGCCTTCTGTCACAACAGTAAAATCACTTCATTTAGGGAGAAATTACTTTTTACCACTACAGGTATCTTTTAATTTTCCTTGGCCATTACATTTGCTAATTCATTGCTCCAGATTTTAACAAGTCCAGTTTCCCAGCAGCATAAGACCACCTTCATTAAGTGATTAGATTGTAAGTGAAAAAAGGTGTCCTGTATGAGTAGGAAAATTTTTTTATGCTGTTTACATGCACCAAATCACTTCTAGTATACTCAAGGCATTGCAGCATTGAAGAATTGTACAACTTAAACACATCCCATTTCTTTTTGTGTTTTCAAGATCCAACATACTTTTGCATTGTAAATAATGAATGAATTTAGCAAGCTAATTGTAAAGACATAATCTGGGCATGTGCAGCAGCCATGCATATCTTCCCTGCAGCATTTCTGTGGTGTCACCGCCAGACACCAATTTGGATTCCATCTCGCCACCTACAGAATTCAAGGTAACGAGCGGCAGCCATTTTTGTTGTCTTCGGTTGGCGTACAAACGTACCATGTGATAGTCACATTATTTCCCCAACGTGACGTAGCAACACTGTCCTATGACGAAATTTTGTCTGCATTAGATGCATATTTCAAAGAATCAGTCAATGTAGTTGCGAAAATGTATACCTTCTTTCATACAAAACGTACGGCAGGTCAGACTAAATGGGAGTGGGTTGCAACCTTGCAAGGCCTTACTAGGGATTGTGCTTTTGAGTGTCAATGTGGACTCCCTTATTCAGATACTATGGTACATGATGCAATTGCACAGAACATTTCTGATGTTCATATAAGGGAACAGATTTTGAAACTAGTCAATCCCTCCCTTCAACAAGTGATGGACATATTGGATCAGCAGGACGCACTTGACTTTGCTCAGGAATCATTTGAAACTTCACCAGCCATGTGTCAGGTTAACCGGACCGCCGGACGAGCTGTACGGAGCAGTAAACAGCCCTCGCGCCCGGCCGCGCCGCTGCCGCCAGGCTCTCAGCCACGTGTGCCACGCAGGCAAGCAAATGCAGTGCTAAAATCATGCCCGCGATGTGTTACTAGACATTTGCGTGAGAATTGCCCGTCACGCCAGGCTATTTGCTTTTTCTGTAATAAAGGACATGTTCAGAGTGTTTGCCAGAAAAAGCTCAGATCGGACACTCATTACCATTCCAGGCCCTTTGCTTTATGCCGAATTCGAACCAAGGATACTCAGGCTTGTGAAACTCCGCCCATGGAAATTCATGTAGTTCATTCCACTCCGCTCAGTGCCACTCTCTCTAACAGTGACTGTGTTCATCCCACAAATAGTGTGCGTCAACATCGCCAGAAATCCCGTCAAGGTGCAAGTGATTATGTACCAGTGTCAGTTCACGTTGCACGAGACAGTCGCTCTTGTCGTCAGCAGGACAATAAACTTTTTGTAGACTTGGACATTAATGGCAAAGTGATACCATTCCAGATCGATACTGGAGCTGCAGTCTCGCTGATCAATCAAGACACTTACAAACTGCTGGGCACATCTCCGTTGGGTGCTCCACATGTTAAGTTAACTAGTTACTCCGGGCAAGATATCCCTGTGTTAGGACAGTGCAGCCTTCTTGCAACATACAAAGGACAAACAAAACTTGTGTCATTTTACGTCCTTCATTCTTCTTCTGCTGTGAACTTGTTTGGTTTCGATTTATTTCAGTTGTTTAACTTGTCTATAGTAAATCAGGTCCTATCAGTGTACCAGACTGTGCCTTCGGACAGTGTTTCTCGTCTATGTGAAGAATTTGCAGACATTTTTGCACCGGGCCTTTGTTGCGCTAAGAACTATAAAGCACATTTGGAACTGAAAGTAAACGCACAACCAAAATTTTTCAGAGCGTGCAATGTTCCTCACGCATTGCGTGATGAGGTCACAAAAACATTACACGATTTGGAATCACAAGGTGTAATTGAACGTGTGCAGGCTTCTCCCTGGGCATCACCCTTAGTAATTTTGCCAAAACCTTCTGAAAAATTGAGACTTTGTTTGGACTTCAAGGCAACAGTGAATCCACAACTAGTGATTGCAACTTTTCCTTTATCCTGCCCGGAAGATCTTTTTGACAAACTGTGCCCGGGTAAATATTTTTTGAAGTTGGACCTAGCAGATGCGTACTTGCAAATACTGGTGGATGAAGAATCCCAGCGCGTTTTGGTGGTTAACACGCATCTTGGGTTGTATCAATTCAAACGACTGCCATTCGGGTGTGCATCCGCCCCTGCTTTGTTTCAGCAATATCTACAAATTGTTTGTGCGTTGGTCCCTACTGCAGAAAACTATCTGGACGATAATGTGATCTCCGGAAAGACAGAAGAAGAACATTTAGCCAATCTCAGAACATTATTTCAGGTCTTGCGACAAAATGTTCTCCGCCTGTGGAAGGACAAATGTGTGTTTTTTGCTCGTGACTTGCCCTACCTGGGACATGTACTCAATGCCCAAGGCATCCATCCCAGTCCCGAGCACCTCCGTGCCATACGAGACTTGCCTTCGCCGCAGAATTTGAAGCAGCTACAGAGTGTGCTGGGAAAAATCAACTATTATCATAAATACGAGGCCTGTTCAGAAAGTAAGCTCCGATTGATTGCCAAATTGAAACCACAGTGAACATCAGAAATGTTTTACTTGTAACAATTAGCTACACCTTTCAGCTACTTCTCTATGTAGTCGCCGTTCTGACTTAGACTTTTGTCATAGCGTTGTACCAACTTTTCAATAGCCTCATCATAGAAGGCAGCCGCCAGTGCTTTCCGCCAATTCTCCACGCTGGCCTACACCTCGTTGTCTGTGTCAAAATGTTGTCTTCAAAGACAGCGGTTCATGTGACCAGAGATGAAACTCAGGGGGAGACAATTGCGGACTGTATTGTGGGTAATCTAACATTTCCATTTGAAAACAATGCAGGAGCATCTTCATTGCCCCTGCAGAATGCGGCTGAGAATTGTCGTGAAGACGAAACAGCACGACAGTTATGTAATGTTAGCTGCATAGCTTCAGGCGAAATTTCTCACCAGGCCCTCGTACTTGGCGGCAGACACTATTTTCTAGACATCTTTACGCACTCACTGCGAGCTCAGAAATGAGAAGAGCGACGTGATGCTAACTGGGGTTATACTAGAGACACTACCCAACACATCTGTGCAAAGCTTTATCGGATTTTCATAGTCGTTTCCATTTCGCGATGGATCGGAGCTTACTTTCTGAACGCCCCTCGTATATCCCACACGCCTCTTCCATTTCAGCTCCGCTTCATCACTTATGCCATAAAGGTGTTCCGTTCGTCTGGACGACAGAATGCGAATGCGCCTTTCGTCAGTTGAAATTGGCGTTGCTTTCCAATACTTGCCTTACGCCATTCGATCCCCAGAAGCCCCTTTTGTTGATGGTGGATGCATCAGATTTTGGGATCGGTGTGGTGCTTGCGCACAAAGATGGATCGCACGATCGCCCTATTGCCTTTGTGTCCAAATTGCTCTCCTCAGCGCAAAGAAATTCTTCACAGATCGAGAAAGAAGCATTGGCTCTCGTATTTGGTGTTACAAAGTTTCATGATTTCTTGTATGGTCGTCACTTTACCATCATCCCAGACCACAAACCTTTGACATCGCTTTTTCATCTGAACAAGCCTGTACCTCCCCGTACAGCACAGAAATTAATTCGCTGGTCTATTTTCCTCTCGCAGTACCGCTACAATATCTTGTATCGGTCCACTGCTAAGTACGGAAACGCCGATGCGTTGTCCTGTTTGCCTGTTGCTGAGGATAGAGCATTTGATTCCTCCGAACTTGCTTGCTTGTTCATTGATTCAGAAACCGATGACGTGGTCGAATCGTTTCCGATTGATTTTCGTCATGTAGCTACAGCCACAGCTGCCGACCCTGTCCTTGCTACCATTCTGCGTTTTGTTGCTACGCAATGGCTGTTGTCAAAGTCACGGATCGGGGACCCGTTGGTTCGCCGATTTTTCGCTCACAAGGAGAGACTTTTTGTTCGACGAGGTGTTTTGCTGTTGCGTTCTGATAATGATCAGTTCAGGGTCTGGTACCACGTTCGTTACAGTACTCTGTCTTAAAGCTTCTCCACCAAGGAAATTGGGGTATAGTGAGAATGAAACAACTTGCTCATCAGCACTGTACTTGGTTCGGAATCGATGCCGCGATTATGAATATGTACTCTTCTTGCACGGTGTGTGACGAACAACAATCAGCCCCACCGCGGAAATTCTTTGCATGGCCAAAAGCCACTTCCCCTTGACAACGCTTACACATCGATTTTGCTGGTCCATTCTGGAATGCTCGATGATTGGTTGTGGTGGATTCATTCAGTAATTTTCCTTTTGTTGTCCGGATGTCTTCCACGACGTTGTCTGCCACCATCCAAGCGTTATCTGCTATCTTTTGCATTGAAGGTTTTCCACAGACTATTGTTTCCGACATTGGTCCACAATTCATGTCCGCAGAATTTCAGTCATTCTGCGAGGAAAATGGTATTCAACATCTGACGTCCGCGCCGTTTTCGCCACAGTCAAACGGTGCCGCTGAATGATTGGTCAGGACTTTCAAGTCACAGATGTTGAAGTTAATAGAGTCGCGTTCTCGGGAGGACGTGTTATTGCTCTTTTTGTCCTCGTATCACTCTCAGACCCAAGATGGTCGCTCGCCGGCTGAGTTGCTCCACGGTCATCATCATCGAACTTTGATGTCTTTGCTACATCCACCGCATCAGGTTCCTGTGCAGCGGCAGGCACCTGCTTTTGCTCCAGGCAATGTTGTCTACTATCATCACTACCGAGGTTCACGGCATTGGTTTGACGCGCTATGTATCTGGTTTTGGGGGCCTCTGGTGAGGTGCGCTGGCATCTCAACCAGCTGTGCCTCTGTCGTCGCATGGGATGTGCCGCTCGCTGTCTGCTTTCAGTGACGGTGCCGTCCGGTCAGCGCCCTGGGGACCCATCTACTGGCTCGCCTCAACCCCAGGTGTTATCGACGCTGCCTTCCATTTTGCCCCACGGCAACGTGACGCTGCCACCGCCACCGCCGCCTGTTCTCCCGCCGGCGATGTCCACAGTGGACGCGTCGCTGCAACCGCCCGGCGCCTCCCTGGGTCACGCCCTGCCGATCGCTTCCCGGGACCAGTTGTCCTCCGACGTGGAACTCTTGTCCACTCCGGATCATATGTCGTCTTCGCCCGTCGAGTGCCCCGGCCCGATGGAGGTCGACCCTACAGCCCCTCATGTCTCTCTGCGGGCGCATACACCGCATGTTGGCGTGCACCCTGGAGCAGGTTTTCAGGCGTTTCCTAGCTCCCCGTGGTCCGAATGGCAGGGTGCGGGTGGCACAAACTCGCCTGTTGTTAGGCTCCCCACCTCGTCACATACGTCAACATGGGGTCCTCCCCAAGACGGGCGGAAGCCTTATGCCACCACTGTACGCCAATTTGCGGGGGAGGAATGTGGTGTCACCGCCGACACCACACTTGCCTTTAAATCGGCCGTGGTCCTTTAGTATACATCGGACCCGCGTGTCGCCACTATCAGTGATTGCAGACCGAGCGCCGCCACACGGCAGGTCTAGAGAGACTTCCTAGCACTTGCCCAGTTGTACAACCGACTTTGCTAGCGATGGTTCACTGACAAAATACGCTCTCATTTGCCGAGACGATAGTTTAGCATAGCCTTCAGCTACGTCATTTGCTACGACCTAGCAAGGCGCCATTATCAGTTACTATTGATATTGAATCATGTACCGTCAAGAGTGACGTTCACCGTTAATGGGTTAAAGTTAAGTATTCCACCAGCTATGTCCGTTCTTTCTAAATTTTAATTTCCTTGTCCTGTTCCAGACCTCACGCCGGCCTGCATGAGCTAAAATGCGTGCCTTTCGGCTTCCTCTAGTAAAATGGTGTTGGCTCTCCAGCCAACCACAACAATTTCAATTTTAGTTATGTGCTGCTGACATGAGTACATTCTGACTTATGTATAGACTATCTGTAGACAACTGGAACTAATGACACAAGGAAACTCGTACATAAATAGCTAAAAATAAAAGAAAGTAAGAGAGTGGGAAGGAAAATAAAGCACTTATTACATCACCTTATCAGAACTAGAGTGATTTATGTATAAACTGTCTCAGAGATCTGATGTATTCTGGATTTGTACATGTATGTACCAACAGTGTCATTAACCTATGAAGTATTGAATAGGAAAATAAATTTATATACACTTACAAATGAAGAAGGAGGTATCATCTGTCACAGATATACCACAAAGTAAATCTCATGGGAAAAGAATCTAGGTACTAATGCAGTGTTCTAAAGCAGAGTATGCTCACAGCCTGCATGAGAAAATATAAACAAAAGAAAACAACCCAAATGACTTCCAACTGCTGTAGGAACTGTGTAGTGTAAATGCTCTTAGTAAGATGACTGTTAATTGCATGTTCCATGTATAATAATTATGACCTGTCATTGATGATGTGCAGAATGAGTTAGTTTTATCATTACAATGCAATCTGAGTGAAAATTATAGCAATATGCTTTCGATTTACATCATCCTCACACAATTTTTTAATGTACTGGTACTTATCTATGTTCATTCTCCCTCTCTCTCTCTCTCTCTCTCTCTCTCTGTTTTTCTCTCTCTCAAGAAGGAAACAGACACATCATATTATTTCACATTCAAAAATTCTTCTATGCCCTGGAAGGAGTTCAGTTTTAGACATTATGTATGACTGACATGTTCCTCCTCTCTAATCCTTCCCTGCTATCCCTTTTTCCTTCTTGATAATTAAACTAACAGCTCCAAAATCTATGATAGTTGTTATGGTTTTTTTATTTACATTTTTCACATGTGTCTGTTGACACTCCTTAGAATTTCAATTCTTGGTGTTAAGTGACAGACTATCATCCTTTTTCCTTGTAATATTATAGTTTACTAAAACAAATTTTTCTTTTCACCTATTTCAAAAACTGTAGTCTGCAATTGATTTAGAAAAAAACACTTGATATACCAAAATAATGTTTCCTAATGGTGATCAGATCCATTTGTTTTCTTCCTCATGATATTTTGCACATTTTTCCCCCAATATATAATGTGCCAGTTTTATATTTTATTCTGCAATGATAATCTCTGCTCCAAATAAATGCTTAAATGAACTGAATGGATGTAACTGAATTGGAACTCCAACTTAAGATAGTAATCTTTCTTTAACAACGCACATCACTACTTCTGTCATGGGTACCTTTAGAAGTAGGTGAAAGTATGTGGAAATGTACAGATGCCCCTCCAGCACTTTGGCCAAAAATGGTTACATTGTCAGGATCTCCTCCAAATGCCGCTATATTTTTCTGCACCCACTTCAGGGCCTCCACTTGGTCCTTCATACCCGTGTTGCCTGGTATCAGTAAATCTCCTGTGCTTATAAAACCTGCAACATGCATGGAAAAAAATTTGTAAAACAAAACATCAGGTGAACCACTTATCACTTGTGCTAGACTGTTTGAGAACATAGAAGAGGAGCTCAAATTACAATTGCTGGAGCTCACTATAGCTCTCATTCTTTTCCTAGAATGTAGTGACATCTTTATGTTTACAGGTTCTGTAGAGGTCGAGTAGCGGATTTTTCAGTCATGTTACAATTTATATTATTTAATTTTTGCATCTAACAGTCAAAATATTGTACTTGCTGGTGTACTTACATTGTACTGTGAGGAAACAAGATTTAAATGTCAATTGCATATTACATGCTAATACTGCATTCTTATTACATATTTTAATTCTTCTGACAAACGTAATTAAGGACCTGATATTGTAAAAACATGAAGTTCTATATTCTATATCTAAAATTGTTAGTGTATTTTACTTTTTTCTTTAATTTTAATGCAGTGTACTCCCTTTTCTACATAAAATTATAATTCATATTATTAGTTATCATTTTATACAGGTATCTTGCTACAGCTGTTAAATATTCAAAAGAAAAAAGCATTTTATAGCCATCAGCTATAAACATTCAACTATATTCTATGCCAGTCTCAGTTTTTATAACCATCATTACTGGAAAATACACCTCAAAAACAGAAACAAATATGTATTGTGCACAGATGAAAGATGTAAGAACTGTACTTCTGTATGTCAGAACCATAGCCAGTACTTGCAAAGGAGTACACCAGATGGATAAAAAATGCATACATCTCATAAATGACTCAACAGCATACTAAATACAATTATGTTCCACAGTGGTATGTAAAATACAAATAATCTGGCTAATGTAAAAATGACAGAAGTAGGTTAAAATCCCATGTACAACAGGTTGTGTAAGGACTGCTGACTATTAACAAGTAAATGTCATCAAAGATACACTTCACCTAAGATCACTAAAGATTATGTGGTGACTATCAACAGTCCACCAAGCTTCTATGATGATGAATGCTAAGATCTTTGGACTTCAGTCTGTGCTACACTGTTGTGGTGTACACTAGTGTTCTCATGTATGTGGTTTATTGAGACAATAAAGTTTGCACTTTTTATACAGTTGGATTACTTCTCTTACCACTAATGAGTATAGGGGTAAAAACCCACATCAGTGACCTTGGATTTTCATTCACAACTACCTATTTTCATATGTTACTGGTATTGAAAGTTGGTCTATTTAGGCTAGTTGGTTAGCATGGAGTACATAGAACTCCACACTCCATACCTACATGCTGGATGTTGACTGTGGAGCACAGACACAATCAACAGCTTAGATATCAGTTTTGTGTGCTCATTTACATTGTTTTAGTACTGTCCACATGTGTCTAACTTAACTGTGATTGCACTAGAATAGTGAGAACCCCATACAGTGGCACCACTGCACACTGCAACATACACTGACTGCCAAGCTTTGTTTGTCAACACTGATTGAAATGTATGTGCACTGACGTGAAGTGCTATCATTGTAGATATTCAGATAGCTACAAAAAAGAGTGTTTCCAACCACAGTGTAGGAAACATCAGAAAGTGAGACACTGGAAGTGAGATGGCAGGAGGAAGGGTCATATTGGAAAATGGTGAAGTAAATAGTACTAGGGGGTAGTGGGAGGGGGTGGGGGTGGGGGGAGTGAGTGAGGGGGGGGGGGGGGGGGGGAATTACCTATGCCCACCTTTTGAAAGTATTATAATGCAGTCAGGTATTTTATTTTTAAAAATTTTGAATTAAAAATTTATTGTTTTTAATGAAGTCTTCTACAAGATTCCATAGAAATTTCAAATTTTTCAGTTAAACTTAACCCAAAAATTTAATTCTTCATAGTAGATTTGACTTTTCACAATGCATATCATATTAAATCATCAGCAGTTGAGTCCCATAGTGCTCAGAGCCATTTGAACCATATTAAATCATGTCTGGGACCCTGCTTAAACATCAATGTTAGGAGCAAATGTCAACAACAATTTGTATTTGTGGTGGTCATAAAGTAACCCCTGCTCCTTGTTAGTAAACGTTTTTGAAAGTGTGTCCACTGCATTAAAGACACAAAAGCTGCATCCACAGAACATGTGATCAGTAATTGAAAAAATTTCGTGATGATTTCTCACTGGCAAAATATTCTGGATCTCCCATTCAGATCTCTAAGAGGAGACTGCCAAAGGGGAGGTGTCCATGAGAAAAAGATGGAATAAACAATGAAGGCATAAAATTCTATGAGTCAAAGCATGAAATATCAGGTGTTTAAACATAGTAGGAAAGCTGGAAAATCTGAATACGAAAATGCAAAGGCTCTATCTAGATTAGTGGGTGTCAGTGAAGTGAAATGGAAAGAAGATAAGAATTTCTGGTGAGATGAACGTAGGGAGATCTACTGTGAATGGTTCTGTGATAGGATTGTTCTCATCACATTTGACAATATTCTTCTTGGGTGTGCAGCCAGATCATAATGTCTTCTTGACACAATATTTCCGCAGTCCAACTGGCCACCATCTTCAGTTGAGAGTACTGGTACACGATCTTGCTGGAACTGACTCAGCGTAAGCGGCGGCCCCTATACAGGCCGCAGAAGGCCCACAACACATGAACAAGAAGGTGCCATAACTGCCCTCTAGAGCAAATAAACATACCGTGCTGCCAGTGGTGGAAACAGGTGAAATCGAGATATCACTATCAAAAATTAAAAATTTTATTCCGACGATTGAAACACAGACTGTTGTTTTTTAATGTCTGATAACACCGAGATCCAAGTCTTACATAAAAGATAACCCTTGTCTCTATTAATAAGATTATCAGATAAATGAATCTCCATGGATTCTTTTAAAACACAGTCCCAATAACGAGATGCAGTGGCAACCATTCGTGTCTCGCCATACAGCATTCTGTGTCCCTCGGTGAGACAGTGCTCCACCACTGCCGATTTCTTAGGTTGAAGTAACCATGTGTGCCGCTGGTGCTCAACACATCGGTCCTGAATGGTCCGGATTGTCTGACCAATATAAGCCTTCCCATAGTGGCAAGGGATCTTGTACACACCGGGCTTTCTCAAACCCAAGTCATCCTTAACAGAGCCAAGAAGCGCTCTAATCTTGGCTGGTGGATGAAAAATACTTTTCATATGATTCAAAGCTATTTATGACTCTCTTTACCTGTATTTATCCTGATTACTGCAATATTATATTTGACTTGAACTTGAGTTGTGGACAAACTCATGCTCAACTCTTTTTGGGTTCCCCTGGTCATCGCAACTGTCTCTCTCTCTCTCTCTCTCTCTCTCTCTCTCTCTCTCTGTGTGTGTGTGTGTGTGTGTGTGTGTGTGTGTGTGTGTACTCGAGGAGAATGTACAACCATTGATTGAGACTAGATGCTTCTTACAATTATCCATTGCATATTATTCAACTTATTGATATGATTAGAGCTTCATTCATCTTGTAGTATTGAAACATTTTTTGCTGGTTTTTACCCGATGTGGTTTGGATTCACAGGTCTGTCCCCACACTGTAAGCTTAGGCCCTCATATTTTTCATTATTTCGTCCTTTCATGAATCAACATGTCCTCAATTACTCTGGTTTATATGGATGACTGATCTTGTACTATATTCCTATTCATCTTTGAGTATCTTCTTTTGGCTGTACTCAGGCTCTGAATTTTTTTTCTCTTCTCTTTGGTGACATTTAACGTGTGATTTTATGGACATAAACTTCCAGTCTGTAATTCTAGCAATTTACCTTGTCTCTGTATTTACTTCTGTATTTTAGTGTTCCAGTGTTGTAGTTTCAACTTGGTATCAATTGCCTTATGGCAAAATGTTCCTCAGATCTAAAAATCTGAATGCCATGACCTGAAGTAGTAGTAGTAGTATAGTAGTAGTAGTAGAGGTAGCTTTATTCATCTGCAGATCTCTTTTTACAAGGATATAGGACATGTCAAAATATTTACAAGTTTAGACCAATTTAAAATTAGGTAATTCTCATAGACATACATTTACAGACTTCTAGTTAGAGACAATCATTAGATTTATTTTTACAAATAACTTATTACATAATGTAATGCCACACTGTTCGCTCATATCTCACTATCAGACACTGCACACACTACACATACATTGTTTCATAACACTTCACTCACTACACACACAAACACACACACACACACACACACACACACACACACACACACACTGGTGATCTCTAGGCCATTATCTATACCACAACTTCTCATTTGCTATCCTGAAAATATGATTCAGCATCCCTCTATAATGTGTGAGATGTTGAGCTCAGAAAGAGGATGAGGTGTTAGTATTGTGCAATGCATAGCTTGGGGCAAGTTTTTCTAGAAAAGGAAAAAAAAAGAAGGGAAAAAAACATAGTGTGAAGGTGTTATGTGGAATGTTGGATGTTTTATAATCATTATTAATTATTAATCAAAATAACCACGAGTGTACTGCCAGACTACAGTGTCCAACGGGCACAATATTTCGGCGATCATACATGTCGCCATCATCAGGTGAACTGACAGACTGAGCTCCTGTGAAAGTGCCAGCACGGAGATCCGTGTGCTATGGCTGCTCAGAGGGAACTGGGTTCGGTCATGGCGGCGGCCAATTTAACTACCCTCCCCCTGTGGCATGCTCCCTCCGCTGTCCGCCCCCCGCACCACGGTCGCGCGGTGGAACAGATTGCGACGGTGTCTGGGATGACGTTGGAGTGATGGCTCTGTCCGACGTGGTCATCACAACTATACGTTTGCTCGATTTACTCTTGATTAACCCAATCACTGGTTCCCAAGCCTTGCTAAGATTATAGCCACAGTCACAGTTTATGAGGTCGCCATTGGTGTGAATTTTGATGGCCTCTCTAACAATGCTGTCCCAGTATCTCGACGTCTGTGCCCAAATCCTCGTGCATTCATACTCCATAGCGTGATTTTCCAACAAAAAATGTTCAGCGACCGCAGACTTGCTCGGATACATCAGTCGAGTGTGCCTCTGGTGTTCACGGCATCGATCCTCGACAGTACGCATCGTCTGACCAATATACGACTTGCCACATTGACACGAAATCTGGTACATGCCGGACTTCCTCAAACTGATGTCATCTTTGGTGCTCCCCACCAGTGCACAAGTTTTATTCGGAGGACAAAACACAGTTCCGACCCGGTGTTTCTTCAAAATGTGGGCGATTTTCCCCGAGAGTGTGCCTGTATATGGAATAAAGGCAGTGCCTACCGCCTCCCTCGTGATTTCATCCATGTCCACAGGTTGTGCTGTAGTGGTTGGGTGGAGAGCACGTTGAATCTGCCACTCTGAGTACCCATTTTTTTGAAATACAGTTCTCAGATGTTCCAATTCCTGGGGTAGACTCTTTGCATCAGAGATAGTGCATGCCCTATGTACTAGAGTTTTAAGTACCTCATTCCTCTGTAAAGGGTGGTGGCAGCTGTCTGCGTGCAAATACAGATCAGTGTGCATTGTCTTCTGATACACCCCATGACCTAGGGTGCCATCAGCCCTTCTCTTGACCAAGACGTCAAGGAAAGGTAATTTACCCTCCGTTTCAGTCTCCATAGTGAATTTGATGTTGGGGTGTATGGAGTTTAGATGTGTAAGAAAGTCAAGGAGTTTATCCATACCATGTGGCCAGATGACGAATGTGTCGTCCACGTAATGGAAAAAGCAAGTAGGTTTCCATTCGGATGATGACAGGGCTTATTCCTCAAAGTTCTCCATGTATAAATTAGCTACCACCAGTGAGAGTGGGCTACCCATGGCAACTCCCTCCGTTTGTTCATAGTATTCTGCATTAAAAAGAAAATACATGGAAGTCAAGACACGCCTAAAAAGTTCTGTGTTCTTCTTGTCAAACTTCTGACTAATCAATTCTAATGACTCTCGCAGGGGTACCCTCGTAAACAAGGAAACGATGTCAAAACTCACCATGATATCTGACTCATCCAATGTGAAGCTATCAAGGCGTTTAACAAGAACCACTGAATTACGGATGTGATGACGGCATTTACCCACATAAGGACTTAATATTCCCGTCAGGTATTTGGCCAACAAATATGTAGGTGCCCTGATATTGCTAACAATGGGGCGTAATAGTACCCCATCTTTGTGAACCTTTGGGACTCCATGTAGTCTAGGCGGTACCGGACCGTGGGGTAACAATTTCTTAGCGTCACTCTCCGGTAAATCTGTGTTCTTGAGAAGCGACCTCGTCTTGTCCTCCACCTCCTTTGTAGAGTCAACACTGATGTTCCGGTAGGAATCGTCACTAGCAGGCTCTGCATCTTATCAGTGTAGTGCTTATGGGAGACAACAACTGTAGCATTGCCTTTGTCAGCCGGTAAGACAACAATTTCAGAGCCCTGTCGTCATCCAAATGGAAACTTACTTGCTTTTTCCGTTACGTGGATGACACGTTCGTCATCTGGCCACATGGTATGGATAAACTCCTTGACGTCCTTACACATCAAAACTCCATACACCCCAACATCAAATTCACTATGGAGACTGAAACGGAGGGTAAATTACCTTTCCTTGACGTCTTGGTCAAGAGAAGGGCTGTTGGCACCCTAGGTCATGGGGTGTATCAGAAGACAATGCACACTGATCTGTATTTGCACGCAGACAGCTGCCACCACCCTTCACAGAGGAATGGGGTACATAAAACTCTAGTACATAGGGCGCGCACTATCTCTGACGCAGAGAGTCTACCCCAGGAATTGGAACATCTGAGAACCATATTTCGAGAAAATGGGTACTCAGAGTGGCAGATTCAATGTGCTCTCCACCCAACCACTACAGCACAACCTGTTGACATGGATGAAATCACGAGGGAGGAGGTAGGCACTGCCTTTATTCCATATACAGGCGCACTCTCGGGGAAAATCGCCCGCATTTTGAAGAAACACCGGGTCGGAACTGTGTTTTGTCCTCCGAATAAAACTCATGCACTGGTGGGGAGCGCCAAAGATGACCTTGGTTTAAGGAAGTCCAGCATGTACCAGATTCCGTGTCAATGTGGCAAGTCGTATTTTGGTCAGACGATGCGTACTGTCGATGATCGATGCCGTGAACACCAGAGGCACACTCGACTGATGTATCCGAGCAAGTTGGCGGTCACTGAACATTTTTTGTTGGAAAATCATGCTATGGAGTATGAATGCATGAGGATTTTGGTACAGATGTCGAGATACTGGGTCAGCGTTGTTAGAGAGGCCATCGAAATTCACACCAATGATGACCTCATAAACTGTGACTGTGGCTATAATCTTAGCAAGGCTTGGAACCAGCGATTGGGTTAATCAAGATTAAATCAAGCAAACGTATAGTTGTGATGATCACGTCGGACAGAGCCATCACTCCGACGTCATCTCAGACACCATCGCAATCTGTTCCACCGCGCGTCCGTGGCACGGGGTGCGGACAGCGGAAGGAGTGCGCCGCGGGCGGAGGGTATTTAAATCGGCTGCCGCCTTGACCAAACCCAGTTCCCTCTGATCAGCCATAGCATACGGATCTCCGTGCTGGCACTTTCACAGGAGTTCAGTCCATCAGTTCACCTGATAATGGTGACATGTATGATCGCCGAAATATTGTGCCCGTTGGACACTGCAGACCAGCAGTACACCTGTGGATATTTTGATTATCAAATACGCTGGGGGAAACTCAAGAATCACATTATCATTTGTTTGTATAATATTGTTTTACCAGGCCCCTACTCTGTTTTATCTAAGTAATCCTTCAATGTATAAAATGTATTGCATAACAGGTACTTTTTAGCTGCCTTTTCAAATAAGTGTATTTTTGCAGTTTCTTTTATCTCTTTTGGCAATTTATTGTACAGCTTTATTCCTTGGTAGAAAATGCTGTTTTGATTTTTACGTTTATTTTTTCTTTGCAGATGTAAATCGTGTCTAGCTCATGTTCCATGGTCATGTGCAGAACTGTTTGTGCAATAATTACCAGTGCTATTTTTGATGTGCACAACTTACTGGTAATTGTATTCACATGGAGCAGTTAAAATCCCCAGTGTTTTGAACAGATCTTTACAATGAGCTCGACTACAATTTTTGGTTATGATTCTTATGGCTCTTTTCTGGAGTTTGAAAACTGTATTCATATTTTGTGCATTTGTTCCCCAAAAATGAATCCCATAGCTAAGAATTAAGTGTACATATGAATAGTATGTAACTAAACAACACTGCATGTTACACACTGATGATAGGATTCCATGCTCATGACATTCTGTTTGCAAGTACTTTTGTTTATTCACATTACTTCAACTGGAAATCAACATTCATTCCTACAAATTTTGCATTTGTTACACAGTCTGTAAAGATGCAATCTACATTTATCTTAACATTGTCAGTATGTATAGTGGATACGTTTATTATGTTTTCTGTAATATGTTATGTATCAGACACTTTTATAAATCTGTATTCTATATTTTGGCTTCATTTTGTACATCGTTTGGCAAACTTTATGGTTTGTCACAAAATATTGTAAACGCAATGTTTCCAAATTTTGTGAGGGGGATATTGTAAAGGGGCACCCTTTTCTAACTTTCAACAGAAGTAATTGATACCAATAATGTTTTTGTATAGTGTATAGGTTAATATTATCTCAGCTGTTTAACTAAAAGAATTTCATATGATTTTGTAAATGATTTATTATGTTTCATGCTAAAATGTATTAAAAGAAATTAGTTTATTACTTTACTACAATCAGTATGTATGTATGTACAGTTAAAATTACTCTTCTTTTGGGAACATTTGAAATTACAGAATGTCTGGCATACTTAAAATTCCTATTATTAATTGCACAATCTAACACTAATCATTAAATTAATTTCTGGACTCATTTACAAAATAATGATATAACATGGCAAAGTAGTGCAACCTGAGTACGACGCATTAGCAGCAGTGGTCACCATCGGCTGACACAACAGATTAGCTTTCTGGTAACATGTTGCAGCATCGGTGGAGATTGCAATCAGCCAAAGATACAAGAGATGCTCCTGCAGCAGGGCCACATCCCACTCACCTGCATCTTCATTTGATGCACAGAAGAGCGCATTCTGGTGCCACCAGCATTTCGGGGATCGAGCACAATGCTGCACCAAACCATGCGCATACCCATATGCCAACAGCAATTGAACATAGGTGCTTTGCTCGATTGCCACTCTCCCGTCAGCTGATGGCACATCTAGTGGATGTTTTGGCATGCAGTGCAGCTGTCTCATTGTGTGTGTGTGTGTGTGTGTGTGTGTGTGTGTGTGTGTGTGTGTGTGTGTGTGTGAGTGTGTGTGAGTGTGTGCGTGAGTGTGTGTGCATCTATGGATACATTTTTACTAATGGCATGGCAGGATCTAATTCATTTACATTGTGGCTAAATTTGCAAGTACATGGCCCATTGCCACAACAATAGAATTCTGCATCCAATCTGACTTGCTCAGTTCTGATAGCAAATGCTTCTAAAAGTTATCTTCCAAATATACGAAGTGATTAATTATGATATGCATAAGCAAATCAAAATTCCTTATTCTCAGCAATAGAATAGTCTGTATTTAACATCATACCAAACAAATTATTTTTCAGTTTGTCATTCCAAATGTTTGATTTTTTCATAAAAGCATGCTTTTTTTTGTTGCAGTGCAAAGTTATTCATGTTGTGCCCTGGAGAAAGAAAAGGTCAGCTCACTGAGTTCCTCAAATATATCTTACACATATACATAATTCAAACAACCAGATTCTATTGTGAAGCAAATTGACATATTCAGAATTATTTTGAGCCAAAGGTAGTAGAATTTCCTATTTAATCCTTAAAGCCACTTCAGAGCTCATTCCCTGCACAGTCAACACTCTTTCATATGTGCTAAACGTTTGCTGAAATTCAGTTCCATTTTAACACATAAGTTTGCAAAGAGACAACTGTTAAACACTCAATTTTTGATTAGAATGACAGCTTTCACTGTGTTTCTTAGTACACCATTGACATTTGCAAAAATTTTATAGTCTCTAAAGCTTCTCCAGGAATCACGCAACAAGTAAAAGTAATGCGACCAATGCCAAGAGATTTAATCATAATATGAAATCCAGCTTTTCTTCTTCAAGTTATTGGGAGTGGACGTCTGTTGCATGATACCACACATTTATTCCACTCTAAGTCCATTTCACTGAAAAGTTTGTTCACTTTTTGAAAAATGCTCCCACTCATAACGTGTATCATTAATAGCATACAAAATAAATCTTTGTTCACACTCTCAGATACCGACAGCTGTGTGAAATTTGCAGCATTAATCAATTCATTCATCTAATTTTTAAATTTCAAACATCCTTTCTTTTTCACTATGCATTGCTCACTTAGTGGTCATTGCCAATTTCCAAAATATGTTTACATAAAGCATCAACTGTCAGGAAATTCTATTAATTTCATTTGCAAATTTTTTACCCAGAACTATTCCACTCATTCTTACTGCCACTTGTAACATAACATCTACACTGACAATATTTGGTTTCTTAGTTGTTGTGGTTATGTCAGAAGCCTCATATGATGCTATTTAGTGCTTCTTAGCAATCAGTGTATGGGATTTGACAGACTTGTCTTGGACAAATTTATCTTGCAATACTAGTTCAAAAAGGTTAACAGGTTTACTGGAACAGAAATAATATTTTGTAGCTAGGTGTGATATTAATTTTGCAATTTTCAGGTTTTCATTCACTAAGCATCAATAAAAACTTAAGCACACAGGTATGTAATCAGCATAGCATTTCCATAAATTGAAGTAAATGTGCATAATGCAGAAATGTTTCATTAATTTTTTCCATTTGAAGTTATAATATCCATTGTTTTATCTGTTTACACATCCCTGCTGTAGCTGGATGCTCCTGGTGCTTCATGATCTATTGATTCAGTGTTGTCTATTATCTTCATCTCTAACACGTTTAACCATTGATCCAAGGCTAAAAGTTTTGGATTTTTTTTTCTTCTTTGCTCTAAAATGATGCCTGCCAGTAATTTGCCACAATTTTCTCTTGCAGTTCCAACTTTGTACATCAAAGTGTGATATAAAAATTGGACTATGTTACCGCATACAAAATTCTGTATATTATGGACTACATTTTTTGTAGATGAGGACTGTGGCTGAAACTAAGTGACTTGCTAGATCATCATAAACAACAGGTCACAAATTGTTTTTAACCATTACACACAAATAACATAAACTTGCAACACATCTAAGCCTTGAGTGTGATCATTTGAACCTGACGGGAGTTACTTGTTTGCCAGAAGATAAACATTGCCCAAAGTAGTGGCTATAGAGTGGCCAATAACCACAACAAGCAAATTTGAACATTTATTGTTACTGATTACATTGACTGTTTACAATATAATGTGAAAAACTGTAACCAGTGGCTATAATCAGCTACTGATTACAGTTATTCATCTTTTATTGCACAGTAAACAATGTTAGCACTGTTGTCAAAAGTGAATGAAACTGTCACAAGTTTTTCCACTATTTTGAAGAAATTTGCCAGACTTGTACCATTTTCCTCCTGCTTTCGCACAGTATTCTGGACTTAAACACTGATGGGTCACATTATACAAATAAAACTTCGTATTCGTGGTTGGTTGTTTTTGGGACACACTGGCCAAACAGCAAGGTCATTGGTTAGGGAAGGATGGGGTAGGAAGTTGGCTTTGCCCTTTCAAAGGAAACATCTCAGCATTTACCTGAAAAGATTTAGGGAAATCATGAAACGGGGAAGTCATGGAAAACCCAATTAGGATGGCCAGATGCAGGTTTGAACCATCGTCCTCCTCAATGCAAGTCCAGTGTGCTAACCACTGCGCCACCTCACTCGGTTCATATTCATATATAAATCATTAATTGATTATTACAGTGAGTACTTACCCAAAACTCCAAGACGATAATTTATAGTAACTGCAACAACCCCACTCTCAACGAAGTAATCAGGGCCATACGCAGACCCAGAACCACTAGTGAAGCAACCTCCATGTATGTAAACCATTACTGGTTTAAGAGTAGAGTTTCCCAAAGGCAGCTGAAAATGAAAAATTCTAGTACATTATGGCCTAAGCATATCATGTTTCCATATCTACATCATATATGTGATGATTTAAACACAATTAATTTTACATAATTACTGATTACATTGTATTGGTTAATAGATAATATATTTACAACAAAAATGGAAAAAGTACATATAAAATGGAAAAAGTACATATTTAATATAGCAATTATCATTGTAGTAGTAGGTTAAATAATACATAGGTACACTCACAGATTAAATTCAAGTTTTAATTATATCACAGAAATTGAGATTCCATGTTTTGTCTATGCCAAACTTTGTGACATGGATGGTGTAGCAATGACAACCAATATACTACATTTCTGAAATATACCAGTAAGGTCCTTTAATTTGGTTTATTTGTATCACAGCTTTATGTGCTTCACTTGGTTCCTTGTATGGAAGTAAAATGGTAAATCTTCTGGTCTAATTAATGTGGATGTATGACACAATAACCTGTTAGTTCCTATGACATTACTAATTGTAATGGTATTTTATTAATGCCTCATACCTTCACTGAACTCAGATTCATCACTATTTTGTGAAACTCAGGCCACAAAACTTATTGTCATAGCTATTTGACATTCACTGTTGGATAAAGGGCTACTCTACACTTTTCTGTGCATTGCAGTTTTCAGGTGTATGTGTCCATGTTGCATCTGCATGTTTTACAATGTTATGTACCTACCTTCAATTAGGATACTGTCTTGGTATTTCTAATCAATTGGAATTTAGTAAATGTCTATGAGGATTCATCAACAATTCATTCATTTATCTGCATGTCCTGTGCTCCTCAATTTCATTTTTATGGTAGTCATAATTACATTTTACACTCTAGTGTGTTGCCTGATCTATTCATAGAGTTTTCTTTCTATTCTAGTAATGTTCAACATCCATGTCTCCAGAACCAACTCAATTCCGTAAGAAAAATTGATAATACATACACATTGTACACTTTCTGTTTCAGACAAATAAGAAACTTGGTTATCAAAAACCTGTTTAGTTACCAAGAACACTCAATCCTATCTTTAATATTTTGTTTATTTCCTTTCTTGATCTTGATTCCTTGGTTCAGACATTCCACCAGTACAACACCAGATGCAAATGTTTGTGTTTCGTATGTACCTCGAACAGTTTTCTGTCCATGCGAGAATAATTGATCACTTTTGCATTGTAATGTACAGTGTTTAGGAAACAAAATAAATCATTTTCAATCATTCATCACAGGACTGTCTACACATGTAGTAAGAGCTACAGAACACCAGAAAACAGTGGACAACATTTCATACTGCAAATTAGAAGGCTACAACCTAGATATGTTCTACTGTAGAACACATAATAAAGATGGTGGTGTTGCCATGAAAATGTAAGTTCATAATCACCACAGAAAAAGTGCTATGGGGAAACAATTTCTGTATTGACAAAGATTTCGAAATTGCAATTCTTAAACTCACATTTTGTACTGTTCCTTTCTATGTCATAGATGTATGTGGAGCCCCCTGTGGA
This sequence comes from Schistocerca serialis cubense, assembly GCF_023864345.2. Classification (NCBI taxonomy): domain Eukaryota; kingdom Metazoa; phylum Arthropoda; class Insecta; order Orthoptera; family Acrididae; genus Schistocerca; species Schistocerca serialis. The sequence continues at coordinate 342,172,812 of NC_064638.1, forward strand.
AATTTTGATGCTTTTCTGAAATCACTTGATGGAGTTTTAAGTAAATTAATGTCAGATTGTAGAAGTGTAAATCTTGTCATATTGAGAGATCTGAACATCAATTGATAGTCAGGAAAGCAAATGTTTTACAGATTATATCCTGTCTTATGGGGGCAAAGATCTTCTTTGATTAGTACCCACCAGAATAACAAACACACATAGTAGTTCAATTGATCATGTTATAGCAAATTATGACCATATCATCTCAACAGACATCATAAATGGTCATCTCTCAGATCGTTTAGGTCAAACACTAGTGCTAAAATGTAATACCAAATTCAAACCAAGAAAAATGCATGAGCACAGGCAAATACCATCTGCAAACAACATTGCTACACTATATCATAGTTTAACCTTTAACTACATGGGTGGGGTCTCAGCAGACCCCATGCTACATTTTTTGTTTATAATTTCCATTGATGGCACACTACAGACTCATCATTGTAGATATTCTCAGTGTGCCACTGATGCTTGCAGTAGGTGGACGTGCACCATGCTCTTGCAACAGTAAGTGCCTGTTTTTCATTGTTGAGGTATCTGTAGACCAGACACGTGCTTTTACGCAGTATTTATTTACAGTATGCTAATACAGTAATTTCCTCTTATTTCAGTATATGTACAACAATGACTCGCTTTCTTTGTGATGAAGATGTTGCATGACTGTTGGAAGAAGGCACTGACACAGAAGGTGAAGACACAGAACTAAATGACCCATATGAAGATGTCGATGACATCAGTGATCATGATTCGATACACAGTGAACACCTTTCTGGTTCAGAGATGGAGCTAAGTGAAGGCTCTTCTTCTAGTGAAGAAGATGAAGAAAGCTTAGGGAACTATTTTTATGGTAAGAACAGATTCCAATGGAGTAAATCTTCCCCACATTCATCTCGTGTATGATAGCACACTATTGTACGAGAACGGGCGGGACTGAAAGGACTTGCTGCTTGTAAATGTGAAATGACGCCTGTAGAGCTGTAGAGAGTTGGGAACTATTATTTACTGATGATCTGGTAGAGACTATCATCCACTGTGCCATCAAAAAACTTGAGGACAAACATTCACCTCCATTATTACGGCCATATTATGCCAACAACATTGATTGCTGTGTGTTACAAGCTTAACTTGGATTACTTCTGTTTACGTTGATACTCAAGTCAAATCATGAAAATGTTAGATCACTATGGGTGAAAGATTTTACTGGAAGAGACATTTTTTGAGGTGTAGTGGGGATAAACACATTTTTATTCATTCATTTCAATGTAACCCTTGATGACATCAGCACACGAGAAGGAAGAAAATCTACAGATAAACTGGCTTTGATATGAGGAATTTTTGAAAAGTTTATTAGCAATTGTATCATGAACTATTCTTGTTCAGAATATTTATGTGTTAATGAAATGTTGGTAAAATTTCGAGGAAGGTGCTCGTTCAGAATATTTATCAAAAGTAAACCTGGGAACTATGGCCTGAAAATGCAGTGTATTTGTGATGCGAAAACTAGTTACTTATGTAATGTGTTTATATACTCTGGAAAACCACTTACCCAAAGAAATATCCCTTTCGCAGTGCCAACACAGGATGTGCTAAAACTTGCAGAGCCATTTTATGGAACTAATAGAAATATCACTGGACACAGTTGGTTTACGTCTGTTGAGTTAGTAGACGAATTATTGAAACAAGGACTAACATACTTGGGTACTGTATGAAAAAACAAACAAGATATTCCTTGTCAGTTTTTACCTGATAAAAGAAGACCCACTGAATCATCATTATTTGGATTTGTTTGGGAGAAGACCTTGGTATCATTTATTCCAAAGAAGTATAAAAGTTTAATTTTACTATCTTCCATGCATCACGAAGTGTCTGTAAATCAACAATTGAAGAAACCTGCAATTATAGACTTTTACAATTCCACTAAGGGAGGAGTTGATGCCTTGGATTTGAAATGCTCAAATTACTCTTGCTCATGCAGAACAAGAAGATGGCTGAACACAATCTTTGCTGCAGTGCTGAATATTTCTCTTGTTAATGGATATGTTCTTTGGGTCGGTTCTAATCCAAATAAAAAAGTCAGCAGAAGAGAATACATAAAGTCCGCTGCAATGAGTCTTGTAAAGCCATACGTTTACAGGAGATTAGAAAATAACCCAAATCTGGCCAAAGATATATAGGTAATTATGTGCAAATTGGTTGGCAGAGAGCAAATGTTTTCAACACCTAATGCAGATGAGCCTAGTCCTAGTGTTTCTAAACAGCAAAGGTGTTATATTTGCCCAGCACCGAAAGGTAAAAAGAGCTCTCTAACATGTAACACTTGCAAACAATGTATTTGTAAGCCTCATTCAAAGGTAATCAATTTTTGTTTGTTCTATGAAGCCAAAGGAAATGAATGATTTTGTAGGCACATAATGTAGTGCATTTTTTTGTCTTGTTAGTTTTTTCTGTTTTATAATTTTTATTTGATTTTATGCTCCCATTCTGTACAAAATAAAAAAGTTTAGTTAGAAATTAGTATTTGTTGATTTTTATGTCATTTTAACTGAACTATACAAAGAGAAAACCAAAATGATATGTTTTTGTAAATGGCTTAAAGTTTCTGATAAGAATGATTAATATAAGCACAATAAATAATAATATAAGCACAATAAATGACAGAAATAATAAATACATTGTCTTTTATTATGTAAATATAAAAATATCCTAGTTTTTTCCAGTAAGCACACCTAAACACTGTTGGGGTACTTCTAGACCCCACACGCGACTGTACATTAGCAGAAACAGCGCGTGTACTTGAAGGTTAAGCCAGGAATCAGGAGAATCAGTTATTACTGCCAGTTGGGTCAACAATAAATGGAACATGTTCACAGAAATTCTGACTGAGAATTAAATAGAGACAAGCCATTACAAAAAGTGAGTCTACAGAAAAATCAACTTTTAAAATCAAAACCTGTGCCACTAGATTTTAAAACGAAAGATCTGAAAGAAAAAATGGAAAACATGTATAGCTTACACAGACTGACTAACTGAAGAGTTACATAAAGAATTCTACAAGCATTACAAATATGAGTACCACAAACAAGTCAGGAGATTAAAAGCAGAAAGAATCAGCCAACAGATATGACATTCAGTTAATGTTTCAGACTTGCTGTTGTAAATAAATTCAGAAACAATGAAACAAACTAAAATTAATAATGTACAATTCAATTAACTGTGACTAAAGATATCTCTGATCCCCTTCTGGTTAGCAATATTTTTAATAATTACTTCATAGATACTGTTGAAAATGATGTGTCTATGAAACAGGATATACAGCACACATTTGAGTCCAGTAACAAACAGAACTGTGGTACACTACCTGCAGTAAAAAAAAAAAAAAAAAAAAAAAAATCAAAAAAAAAAAAAAAAAATCGAAAGACTTGCACCTGGCGAATAGTCTACCCGATGGGAGGCCCAAGTCACATTGACATTTACTACACACAATGGGTGAAATAAAGCATTCAGATCACTACAGACTTTCAACTCGCAGCAAACTGATAGAGAAAATAATATTGAGAAATCCTTGATCATTACAGCAATGCTGACATATTAGGTGTCTTCCAGTATGGTTTCATGACGTCAAAGTATCACGTCAACAGCAGTACAATTTGTCCATCATGTCCTTGAAAAAATTAATGAAAAATCCCAAGCAGCAGGAATATTCCTGGACCCCTGAAGAGCTTTTAATAGAGTAAATCATGACATGCTCTTATCAGAAACTGCAAATATTGGTGTCAATGGAAACGCATGCAATTGCTAGAAACATATTTAAAGGATAGATAGCAGTTCATGGAGATTATATACTTTAATAGAGGAGAGGAGAAGGTCAATTATAAGAAATAGACATTTTGGTGTTCTTCAGGGCTCCTTTTTAGGTCCAGTCCCATTTATATACTATGCAAATGATTTCCCAAGTTCTCTTGACAATAAGCAATTGATCACTATGTATGCAGACACTACATCTGATGTCTGCTGTGCAGACAGTGAGACCAGCGTAGCTGAAGGTATACATAACTTTATTAAAAACACAAGAGCTCACTTTGAAAGAGACAACCTAAAAGTAAACACAGAAAAAACTAATATTAGTCATTTTAAACCAAGTGTTCCAAGTAGACAAAATATTGTGATTGATGAAATTCTACCAAAAACCTGTACAGATTGTAAATTCTTGTGTTTATGCATAGATGATTGACTTTCATGGAAGCAGCATGCTGAATAAAAAAAAAAATAAGACCCAGTTTATGTGTATTAAGAAGATTATCACCATATCTTAATTCTGAAACCCTAAGGATTGTATATTATGGATTAGTGTACCCTTCCTTGTCTTGTCTAATAGTATGTGGGGTGACACATGCAAAACTAATATGAAAAGGGTTTTCATACTGCAGAAGTGAGCCTTGAGGATCATAGCAAAAGTAAAACCAGGAACTTCTTGCAAATCCCTATTTATTAGACCCAATATTCGCACAGTTTATGCTATGTATATACTAGAAATTGTAATTCTAGTGAAAGAAGACACTAACATCACAAAAAGAAACCTGGATGTTCAGCACTATGAAACAAGGAATAAAAAAGACTTTCATATGGTTAACAGAATATTCACTTTAACAATGAAAAGCCTCTATGTCAAAGGAGCTGTTTTTAATAATTTATTACCAAATGAAGTTAAGATTTTGACAGGGGATACTTTTAAAAAGCAAATTGAGCAGTGGCTTATCCAAAAATGCCCTTACAACTTGAATTTATCATGAATTATATTGTAATAAGAAATGACGTAAACTAAAAAAACTGTAATTGTAAAAACTTTATACTCATTTGAAAATGCTCATGCATAAAAAATTACTTGTTAAGAGCAATAAAATGAAACTGAAATTTATCTACGATAATGATCAAAGCAGACGAAATGGATTAAAATTTGGGCTGTGGCTGCTACGCAGAAATGCCAAGAAACTGAAATTGTTTATTTATTTTCACTGTCATTTTATCTCACTGTTGCAACAAAAAGGGGTGGGGAAGGGGGTTAGAAAGGAAGATTAGGGTTTGTAATTTAGGTTTTCCTGAGATAGGAAATTCTGAAAATTTTTCAGTTATTCAGACAGATGGTATCATACAGAAAGCACAATATTGTGGCAAGCTGATTTCTTGACATCTTCTGGTGCTCCTGATGACTGTCTGTCTGCTGCTGTGCACCATCTTTATATTCTCGTGCCCCTCCCACAGCCTCCAGCCAGTCAGCTCAAGGCCTGGTCCATGGTGAGGGAAGCATGACATTGGGGCTCAGTTCAATGTCTTCAATTGCATTGCTGCACATGTTTCTCTGCCAGAATCATGATAATATGTCTTTGTCCACTTCAGTTACCATGATGAGATTGTATTTCAACACATATTGCTGCCGTGCTTTGGCCATACACAGGGCTAGGTCCCAGGCCTTGCTTAATTGTGCTGCTATTTTTATTTATAAGTTTGTCTTGTAGTTGGATCTCTACAGCCTCAACCTCTTTTAGAATGCATTCCTATAGGTTGTTGGACTTTTGTAACAACTTGGTGCCATTGCAATTCATGTCATGTGCACAAGAGTTTCAGTGCTCTGCCACAGTGGTCTTTGATGGCTGGTCATTTATGCTCAGTCCATCTCTCCTGTATATGAGAGTTGTATAAAAAATACAGCCTTGAGGGAAGGTGCTAGGCTAAATCAGACAACAGTACCATGCACAGTGGTTAATTCACTATCAAGCTCGCCCATCAGCTATTCGCTACTTTGCTCAGTGTTGGTTTGGCAGCCATCTGAGATGGATATGTTGATCACCGGTCCTGCCAAGTATGAGGTTCGACCAGTACTCTGGTTTCTTCATGCAAGGAAGTTACCACTGATGGAGATTCATTGGCAACTGACTGAGGTTTATGCTGAAGAGTGCATGTTTGTTCAGCACATCCGCAAATGGAGCAGGGCTTTTGCTGAGGGTCATACGGAAGTTCATGATAAAGAATGGAGTGGAAGACTGCCAACTTTGGATATGATTGTCCAGAAGATCAACAGTGAGTTGCTCAGAGATTGGAGGGTCACTGTCCGTGAACTTGTTGAATGCATTCCTGAAGCTTCCCATGGCACAATTGAAAGAACAGAAATGTTGGGTTATCATGAGGCGGGCCTGGATGCTGACTGGCAGGCACAAGGAAAAATGCCTTGACCGTGTTCAGAAGTTTCTTCAACAATGTGAGGGAGGAGGCAACAAGGAGAAGTTGTTGGACTCTGTCATCATTGGAGATGAAACGTGGGTGTTTCATTACACCCCACAAAACAAAACAACAATCTTGTCAGTGGCGTCAATCTGATTCACCAACACCGAAAAAATCCAAGCAAATGCTGTCAGCTGGAAAGGTTATCGTGACTATGTTTTGGGATTGCAAGGGAGTACTCCTCATTAATTTCATGCAACCTGGGATGACAATAAACTCAGATAGATATTGTGAAACATTGACCAAACTCCGACAAGCAATCCAGAATCACCGGAGAGGGCAACTGACAGAGGGAGTAGTACTTCTTCATGACAATGCTCGACCCCACATCACTTGTCAATCACAGGAGCTTTTGAAGAAATTTAGGTGGACTGTAATGTCCCGTTCCCCATTTAGCATGTACGTAGCCCCGATGGATTATCACCTCTTCCCCAAATTAAAGGAACACGTAGGTGGCAAAAGCTTCAAGAGCTATGATGAAGTCCGATCAGAGGTCACACGCTTCCTCAGTGGGTTGGTGTGGAGACTTCTTTGACTTAGGAATACAAAAGCTGTAGCATATCTTCAAAAGTGTGTCAAAAAAATGGAGACTATGTTGAAAAATAGAGAAAAGTGAAAGCTTTTCAATGATGTATAAATTAATAACAATAAAAAATATCTTCTATTTGTAGAAAATATGGGAACCTTACTTTTGGTAGAACCCTCATACATTCTCCAGTAGTAGCAAGGGATGGAGTAGACTCAGGATTTCTGAGTCCTACCTCATCCATGACCGACCCAGAAAAGGCTTTTGTCTTGTCTGGTGGATGGATCATGCACTTGACATTATGTTTCTGAAACATTATATTGGGTCTTGTTGATGTATTCCTGATGTATGAGATAGTCACCATTGCAACTGGTTTGCTTCATTGTCAGCAGGTTGTGGTATCAGCATCATGATCTTTGGGCACACTGTATCTGTTATATGGAACATGGCCTCTACACACTGCAATTCAGCTGCTAGCCTGTCACAGTCAAAGGTTTCACATGCTCTGTGTACTAGCATGCTTAACACATCTCATTGTGAAGGACCATGACAGCTGGAAGCATGCAAGTACAAGTCTGTATGCATCAGTTTACAACAGTTACTGTCTCCTAGTGTGCCACTGGGATTCACTTGATGAGCGTTTTCAGAAATGGAAACTGATTATTTTCTTCTACATCTGTCATGAATTTGATGTCCTGATGCAGAAAATCCAGGTCTTGCATGAAGTCTTGTAAGTGATGTCATCTATGCTGCCAGATTACAATCATAACATCTACATATCTAAAAATTCATGACGGCTTACAGACTACTGACTCCAAGGCTTCCTCTTCAAAAGCTGCCATAAATATATTGGCCACCACTGGTGACAACGGGCAGCTAAATGCTTCCATGACCCAAACTTTTCTCCTACAAGGCTTATGCACTCTCTTGGCGGTACCCAGGTCTTGACCCAGGTCTTGACCTGGCTGGAAGATCTCGAGCTGCTGGCTAAAATGTGCTGAATTTTGTTTGTTTTGTTCAAAATGGCCGAGCATTGCTGTCAGGTGCTTTTGCTAATGCATATATTGCTGCATCAGTGTTGCTATCAACTGAATGGATTGACATTCTTTTCTTCTGGAGTTGGAACAGTCTGTAAAATCTAGGCAGCACAGCTGCTCAAGTACAAAGTTTCTTCTCCATCTTGTTAAGTTGGAAGTGCACTGGAGAAGCTTGATGGTTCTCTTCTTTACTCAGTTGGTAGAATCATCTTCAATTCTGTAGTAGGTCACGCATTTTTGCTGGTATATTTAACATGGAACCAGGCCCATGCAATTCCCTATGTCTGCAGGGAGGATGATTGTTTCAGAATCTTCTTGGAGCTGCTCAAGTGCTTTCCTCTCTTCCTTGGAAATGTTTGGCTTCAGTGGAGTAGCCCTAGTAAGTGTAAGGCATATATCACTGGGTATTTCCTCTGCAGCATCTTACTGAAGTGCAAGTGCAACCTGTTCGACTGTGCTGATAAATTCTGCTGTATTTGGGGTCTTTAGTGCCAATGTAACATTCCAATCTTTCCTTGAACAGATAAAGCAGCGTCATCAATTATTTTCTGTGCAAAATCAATTACAGTTCTCTGAGATCCTTCTTGCAGTGGTTTAGCCATAGGGCATTCATATTTAGCAGCATGTATGCAAGTGGCCAGCTGCCATGCTCTGCTGGTTTGAGACCAGCTAACTGCATCTATCCACTCCCATGGGTCATGGGGAAGTGTCAACTCCAACTGCAAATGGAATGTGAAGAGTTCTCTTGAGGTGTTATTGAATATGCATCCAGAGCACCAGATCCTCTCCCAGACTAGGGCAAGGTTGGCTCTTCTGGTGATTTGGCTGGTGGCTGGATTTCTGATGTGGTGAATGACCTTCACAGAGATGGTAGTATTCAGCTCTCTCAGCAACTCATCACAAAGAAAAGAGAGGCAGAAGTCAATCCATTCTGTCCCAAAGATTATCAAGCTTCTTAATTTTGCTGAGCACCTCCTGCCCTTAGAGGTACTTGATGTGTGATTTTAGGTTTTCCTAGCATAGGAAAATTTGAATATTTCTCAGGTATTCAGCCAGGTGTCATTGTCTATAAGGCACAATAATTTAGTAAGCTGACTTCTTGCTTTCTATAAGCATTCCTGATGAATAGGTGCCAATTTTATATCCCTTCACCAAGCCTGCTGCCTGCAGCCAGCCAGCTCTGGGCACTGACCTTGTATAACAGTGGGGGGGGCGTAAACATCAAGGTTCAATACAATGTCCTCAGTTACAGGGTCCTGGTCTCTGCCTATATGGCATCATCCTCACCATCTGCCATGATAGGGGTGGATTTCCATATAGATTGCCACTGTGCTTTGTCTATGCTTGTGGCTGAGTCCCACACCTTGCTTAATTGCATACTATTGCTTTTAGTTATTAGTTCATAGTGTAGCCCGACCTCTACAGCAGAGGCATGCACCAAGCCTGTGCAGCCTGCCCATGACCACAGCCTGGGAAGCCTTTACTCACACTGTCCAGTCAACTGGTCAAGCCACACTGAGGCCCATGACCTGTACGGTGCCCCACCAGAACCAGAGTCTGTCCAGACAGCCATGTGGCTCAGCTGCTCAACAAGTCATGCCTGTTAGGTGCTATACTGTTGTGGGCACAAAGCAAAATCTCTCTGGTCCATTTTCAAGCAGTTTTTTACTTTGCACAGTATTTACCAACACAGTACTTCATATTCAGTCTTATATTAAAATAACTGAAGGCTGTAATATCAGCAACATGGTGGTTACTTAAATATCCACTACTGCTTTAATTGCTAAATCAGCCTATTCTTATGTGCATGAGAAAAAGCTCTGTACATTAAAATGCAGTGAAAATAGTTTGTTCTGAAAATGGTTGTCCTCCTAATTAGTAAATTTTTGTGATACTAACCTATGTATTTAAAAGTTTTTATTGACTCTCATGGATGTAAGATGGTTATATCAGAGCAGAACTGTTCTCATATAGTGTGACATTTGTCTTTATCGTACCAGGTGTACCTTTCTCTAGGCAAAATGTGCTTCTGGCTGTGGCTTGTTTGTCAAACATTTTATTAAAAATCAGCAGTTTAAATTTATTTCTTCAGGGTTCAAACACAAACCTGTGTAAAGTATAAGATCATATTGAATCATCCATTGAAAGCCTTACAGTTTATAATCAGTCTAAATTCCAATCACATTGAGTGCCTCAATACCTTTCATGATTTCCAATTAGAAATTCATCTTACTTCTGATGAAAATATCAAGAAGATTAAGGGAGATTTGAAGGGATATGGAAAAATTTCAAATACTATTTTCCTGCTCTATCTAGTAATAACAACTGGATTTGCAATCACTAGGAAAAAGATAAGAATTTTGGAATCCACATGAAGTGTAAATTGAAACAAGCAGCTACTTGAAACTTCCAGTGACTAAGTTACAGAAAATAAATCTTTGTTGCTGATAAGTTTCTGGTTAATCTTAAAGGCCAAGTTTCCATTGCTAGCAGATAAAGTGGTGCATGTTTATTACCACATATCTGTGTGAAAAGCTTTCCCTTTCTTACATGCATATAAAAACTAATTCCAGAAACAAACTTCACAGTGAAAGCAATCTGAGATTGTCTTTACCTTCTGTGGATCCTCATTTCAAAATTATGTCACATGCAAAGCAAGCAGATCCTCCTCAATGAATTCTGAGGAAGGGTTGAGCCAGTTAATTCCATAATGAAAATTTGTAGATTAACAGAAAAGTTCAACATACCATCATCAGGCCTTTTGACGTGGTACAGGTGAAATGTAAAACTGTATAGAAGCATTAGGGCTTAAACAATTTGCATTGAATTCAGTTACATCCACGTTGCAATATGTACTTTTTTGTTTTACATCCATTATTTTCCTTTACGTGTTATTTTTCTTTGTAAACAATGAAGTACACTCTGCTCCTAGCACATCAAACCTTCACAATTCTCAAATGAATGCAGATGATTTATAAAGCAGTTCCACATGTTTATGACCAGTCAGTCCCACCTTTACAGACTGCCTGTCTTCTTGGTGCACCGAAAACTGTTGGCACCCGTACCGGAACAAGTCATGGGCCTTGAAAGCACATTGCGGCTTGTGTACTCCATTGCTGGTACACTTGAGATTGACCACATGTGGTGTAAGCAACAGGATGGATCAGTCGGCCATAGCCAGGCTTGGGTGATTGAATGTGGCCTGATGCACAGTTCAGCTCTACAGCCTCTTTTATTACACAATCCCAGAATTTGTTGGAGTGTTAGCTGATGCTGTCACAATTCATGACAATTATATGGGAGATGCAGTGCTCTGCCACAGTGGACTTTGTCAGACGTTCATTGTGCGTGTGGCATTTATACTTAGTGCATCTCTCCTCTGCCATCCAGATAGTATGGTCACATAAATATTACTGCACTGCAAGGAATGTAGGAGATTCCTGGTTTCCAGAATCCTATGTCATCTCTGACTGAATCCAATAAGACTTTTTTCTTTACTGGTAGGTGGAACACTCAGTTGATATTATGTTTCTGGAATATTCTTCCAGGTTTTACTGATGTGTTCCAGACATGTGTGGTAATTGCCATAACAACAGAAGTCTCTTCATCCTGAGCACACTGTGGCTTCAGCTTCTTTGGTCCTAGAGCACATTGACTATGGCAGCTGTTGTAACCGTTCATCTGGAATGCGGCCTATAGATGTTGCAATTTGGCTGTCAGATTGTCATGGTATAAGATTTCATGTGATATGTGGACTAGTGTGCTTAACACACCTTATTGAGAAGGGCATGACAGGTGAAGGCATGCTAGTACAAATATATATGTGTTGGTTTACAGTAGACACTCTTTCCTAATGTACCATCTAGTTGTCACTTGATGAGCACGTCCAGAAATGGAAGCTGAGTATTGTTTTCTATCTCCATCATTAATTTGATGTTGAGGTGCAACAGTTTCAGGCACTGCACTAAGACTTGAAGGTAACGTTGTCCATGCAGTCAGATTATGAATATATCGTCCACATATCACATCTGTAGTAAATTCCATTGAACAGAAAATATGTTGACATAAAAACATGTCCTATAAGACTTCTTGCAACACCTGAGTTTGCTGCATCAGACCAGAAAACTCATGACAGAGACAGAAAAAAACTACTTTCATTTCCAGATGCATTTGTCAAGTCTGCAGATGGCATAACAGGACACAGCATCTACTGTAAACTGACATATACAGATTTGACTTGCATGTCTCCAGTTGCCATGCACCTACACAATGAGAAGGTGTCCTAAGCACACTAGTGCACAGAGCTTGAATAATCTTGGACTATGACAGTATGGCAGCTGAGCTGTAGCACCTACAGGCTGTTTGTGTGTGAAAAGCTATGGAAACTGTCAGACACAATATGCCCTAAGACCAAAGAAGCTGATGATGAAGGGAAATCTATTATATTTGTAATCATCTTATATGTTGGGAACACATCTGCAAAAATCAGAAGAACATTCCAGGAACATAACATGAAGTGCATGTTCTGCCCACTAACTAAAATGAAAGACTTCTTAGGATCAGTCAAGAATGATCTAGAACCTCAGAGACCAGGAGTTTATCACATCACAGCCAATGAAGTCCACTGATGTGGAGAACTGCAATTCCCACATACATGTTATGAATTACAATGGCACCAAGTTGTCATACTAATAAAAAGACTAATAAATAAAGTCAAAGGCTTTCAATTACACAATGCCTTGGACACAGCCTTGAGCATGGTTCAAAACACAGTGGTAATCTGTGTGTAAATCCATTACTGTCATGGGAATTGGTGAGGATGAGGAAGCATTTTTGCCATACCAGCAGAACGCTTGAGGTGCCCACTGCAATGTGACTGAGGACATTGGACTGAGCGATGGTATCACACTTTCCCCACCACTATACCACAATTATGCTCATAGCCAGCTGGCCAGAGGCTGCAGGCGTGGGTCAGACGATGTCAAGGTAGTGCCCAGCAAATGATAATCAATCATCAGGAGCTCCAGAAGATGGCAAGAAGTGAGCTTTCTAAAGTATAAAGGTTTCTGGACGTTGTAGCCTGGCTGAATAGCTGAGAAATATTAAAAAAAGATTTGGGTTTAACATTCAGTTGACACTGAGGTCACTACTCACAATGTATCATCTTTGTACAGGTGCATGTGAACCTCCATGTCGTGGCTGCATGTGAAGCAGGGCATGGGTGGTCCATTTCTCAGGGGGTGAAGACACAGATGTACATGATTGGCCATGCCATAAGCATTCTTAGTATGAGGCTTCACTGGACCATTCTCACAAAGATTGTAGGGTATGAATCACCAGGTTGAGAATTTGTAATGTGATAGGGTTAGCAGATTGCAAGTCCTGCACTGTACTTGACTTCTGTTGTGAGAGAGGGTTGTTTGAAACCAGCAAATTGTACAACATGACTTGGCCACACAGCTGTTGCAGTCTTTCAAGAGGGAGCACATGTTGTGTCCTCTGTGAAGAAACCATCCTGGCATTTCTCTGATTTTAAGAAATCATTCCGTCACTTGGCCCAAGTGGTTTAGGAAAACCAAAGAAAATCTAAATTTTTACGATCAGATGAGAATTTGAAATGCTTTCCTCCTGAATGTGAGTTCAGTCTCTCATCTACTGTGCTGCCTTCTGCCTCCAAGAAGATCTGTGCATAATCATGTGGATACATATGTATTGCATAGATAATCATCCCTTTTTGAAACAGACCTCATCATTTGACTTTTAGTTTTATTTATTTTAGTTCATTTTATTAATCCTGTAGGAACTCAGGTACGGTCAGGTGAAAGTGATATGACATGGATCCATACATTAGAGTTCATTACTTTATTTACATGACATATATACACCATTGTGGATTAAATGTACTAACATAACACAGGTTGTGTCCAGAATAAACTGGCAGAGAGTGTCTAGGTTATCCACTCAGAGCCACTCAATAGTCAGAGTCTCACTGGTCAAGTCCCCATGGAGGGGAGTGTCTAGGGTACCCACTCAGGGCCACTCAATAGTCAGAGTCTTACTGATCAAGTCCCCATGAAGGCCCCCCCCCCCCCCCTCGCCCCTCTCTCCAGCACAGGATAAGGAGAGAAGAGGATTTGAATATCATTGTGATCATCTTTGCACAGGTGCACGTGGACCTCCATGTCGTGGCTTCCTGTGAGGCAGGGCATGGGTGGTCTATTTCTGAGGGGGTGAAGACACAGATGTACATGATTGGCCATGCCATAAGCATTCTTAGTATAAGGCTTCACTGGACCATTCTCACAAAGATTGTAGGGTATGAATCACCAGGTTGAGAATTTGTAATGTGATAGGGTTGGCAGATTGCAAGTCCTGCACTGTACTTGTCTTCTGTTGTGAGAGAGGGTTGTTTGAAGCCAGCAAATTGTACAACATGACTTGGTCACACAGCTGTTGCAGTCTTTCAAGAGGGAGCACATGTTGTGAAAATGGCTTTTTAAGTGTAACAAGTCACCCACTAAATGTTGGTGGATCCATGGTGTGCTGTTAAAATGTCTTGCTTAATGCAATGACATGTTATCCAGGCAGCACAAGCACTGCAGTATGACAACATTGCAGATGAGCACCTTGGGTAGCAGGCTGCACAGAATGGTGGTGAAGTGTACACCACCATTGGCATTTGTGCACAGAAGAGCCAAAACCCAAGTGGAACCAGCATAGAAACATGGTGAGAGGTGCAGTAAGATCAGTGTCCACTGTGCGACAAATTTTTGTGTTATCGGGTAGCCACTGTAGGGAAGTGTTGTCCCTTCATGAGGCAGAGGTCAGCCAAGTCGTGCTGTCTCAGTAGCATTCAGATAGAGGCATAACGTCATGGCTGACTTTCTTGATATGGAGGGAATGCCAACTTCTTCATCAGCTGTCAGGCAAAGTCGTGATATCTCGGCCAGCTGGGATGGCATGACTATGAGGATTTCTTGACCAGTCAAGGGCAGCTAAATTGATGTGAGTTTGGGTTCCTGCCATCAGGAGGCCAGTGGACATTGCAGCAAGGCAAGATGGTTGCCATTATTGATGGCATCAGTTATACATTGGTGATTGTACAAAATACAGAGCATCCCACATAAAACAGGGTGTACCAGTTAATCATCTCTAGTCGAGCTGCTTGTGAAGTAGCCTGGATGCCCATGGCCACCACTTCCAGTACCTCTTATAAAAAGGTAACTGCATTTTTTTAACGTTACTATTATCTATCATTTTTTAATTATATTATTGTTACTTGAATCTCATGCATGAGACGTACTGATTTTATGTGCGAAGGTCACTCCAAAAGAAATCCATCTTTTATTCTACATGTTCGAAAGTTTTACAGTGTGTAGATACAGCCTTTACAAACAATATTTTCATTTCTCCACATAATTTCCATCCCTCTCAACTGCCTTACGCCATCTTGGAACCAGCACCTGTATACCCACACGGTAAAATTCTGGACCAACCTGTTGGAGCCACTGTCTGGCAGCGTGCACAAGGGAGTCATCGTCTTCAAACCTTGTTCCACAAAGAGAGTCTTTCAGTTTCCCAAAGAAATGATAGTCATTGGAGCCAGGTCAGGACTGTAAGGCAGGTGCTTCAGTGTTGTCTATCCAAGTTTTGTGATCGCTTCCATGGTTTTTTGACTGACATGTGGCCGTGCATTGCCGTGCAACAGCAAAACATCCTGCTTTTGCCGATGTGGTCGAACACAACTCAGTCGAGCTTGAAGTTTCTTCAGTGTCATCACATATGCATCAGAATTTATGGTGGTTCCACTTGGCATGATGTCCACAAGCAAGAGTCCTTCAGAATCAAAAAACACTGTAGCCATAACTTTTCCAGCAGAAGGTGTGGTTTTGAAATTTTTTTTTCTTGGGTGAATTTACATTATACCACTCCACTGATTGCCACTTTGTCTCTGGTGAAAAATGATGGAGCTATGTTTCATCACCTGTCACAATGAAACCTGTATTTTTACAAAAATAGTGTGCATTTCTTTTGGACTGACCCTTGTAGGATACCCTGTAGTAGGGTAGAAAATAATGTCCAAGCACTGTGCAGTTGGTTGAAAGGCACAATTGTGAAAATGTTTGCTGTCTGGATACAGCTTGGTTAAATCTGTAATACTGATAGTAACAAGCTGTCTAACTAGTTGTCTTCATCCAGCATTGTTAACAACACCTCTTACCTGAATTTAAGTCCTATGGAGAGTGTTGAATGCACCATTGGGAGCACCAAACATATCAGTAATATATCCCGAATAAGTCACTTCTTGCACATTGATGGAGGGTGGAAAGCCGTAGATGCCCTGGGTGGTCAGTTCACTACACAGCTGTGGTGTTGTTTCAGATTTGAACATAGTCTGATGTATTGCACGCTGATGTTCTACATTGTAGTATGACATGTGAAACAGGGATGCAGGAAAATCAGTGTCATTTTGTGTGAAATGTGTAGGGGTGGGGTGCAATAACCGCTGCATTGTTGTCACACAGTAATCAGCTTGATAGGAAAATGAGAAAATATGGCATGATGTGGTAGTCATTGGTCACCATTATAGGAACCTGGGTACAGACAGGTGAGATACAATATGACATGGATCCATTACTTTATTTAAATAATATACATTAAATAAATAAATTAATGTACACTGTTTCTGACCAAACATCCTAACATAACACAAATCAAGCACAGTTTAAACAAGCAGAGAGTATCTACTCAGTGCACTTGATGGAGATGTTATGATGGGAAGTCTTGATGGTCAAGTCCCCACAATCCTTAGGAGTAGCATAAACTGATTCAGGAATTTTTGGGTGCTGTCTTCCTTAACATATTGAGCAATATATGAGATAAACAAAGGCTTGTGTTGGTGCTTTACCATATTTACTCGAATCTATGCAGCACTCGAATCTAAGCCGCACATGAAAAATGAGACTCAAAATAAAGGAAAAAAAAATTCCCGAATCTAAGCCGCACCTGAAATTTGCGACACGAAATTCGAGGGGGGAGAACCTCACCTCCAAATCGAAACAACGTTGGTCCATTGTAATATGAGACACAATTTACGTCGAATGAATGACGATACAGCGACAGCTTCACAGTTAAGCTTTACCAGGTAGCCATTGCTATGTGTCAGGCGCTCCGTCCATATTTATATGAGTACCCTTCCTTTTTCACGTGCTCTGTCTGGTTTGAATCGATTGCTTATTTTGCTTTGATCTGATAAGTGCCGTTTTCTTTGTTACAGGTGTTCACGTAATCCTAAGCTGAAAATGCATTACTGTACTGTGTCATGCATTGTTTGTCTCATTCTGATAGTGCGTGTTTACGGCCTGTCGCCGCTCGCAGCACGGCTTGCTTTTGTGCGCGCTACCGCCGCTTACAAAAAAAAAAAAAAAGACAGAGAGGAATCGTGTCATTAGCGAAACAATGGCAAGATACTGCTATTTGTTGTTACTTACACTGCTGCTTTCTTTGATAATGATCAACAAGAACCAAATAATAGACTGCGTATGATAGAACATGTTCTGAACGAGAGTTCGGCGAAAATTTTTCTCCGTTTGAAAATCTTTGCGGCCGCTTCTTTAGTACATCAAATTCTGCACAGAAATTAGAGTCATCTTAGATTTAAATATCTAGTCAGTTGCTGTGCTTCATTTCTGACTGTATAACAATAGGCATAAGAATAATACGAATATAAACATGAGACGATATGTATATTCTTCCGCGTTTGCTGTTGTCTCACTCTAGTTTCGTAGTTTATTAGGCAGACGGGATTTAAATGAGATAGCAGCAAATGCGAAAGAATACATGGCAAAATGTTTATATTCGATTATTCTTATGGTGAAGAGAATACTGCATGTGATTCACATTTCATCAGGTTCCTATTAGCAACCATCTCTTCTCACTGGTAGGAAAAAATTCAGAACGTAGAGTTGGCCATGTTGACAAACATCCTAAACAGTCTTGCCAGTCGGATTTTCGTAGTACATTGAAATTCTGCTACATTCGAAGATGAACAATACGGAATTTGTATTTACTTCGTTGGATAATATATGAAAATGCAGTGGTCGAAACTCGGGGCAGAGAAAAAAAGCTCGTCTTCCACCATTTTTTTTTTTTTTTTTTTTAATTTATTTACTGATGCAGAGGTTTTGGCGAAAGTATTTATCTTTGTGCCTACAAAGCATATCTGTGTAGCACTACATATATTTGACAGCAGAAGTTATAGTTGTAGCGGCACCTACCAACATTTTTCAGAACTTCGCTTGCTTTGCACTTGATTCTAAGCCTCAGGCGGTTTTTTGGATTACAAAAATCGGAAAAAAAGTGTGGCTTAGATTCGAGTAAATACGGTCGTCAGGAACAAACAGAAACTATAAGAAATATGTACAGAATAATAACAATTTTTTTTATTTGTTGTACATGCTCAGCAATTGCTGTGCATGCAAATGCTAGTGCCATTGAGTAGAAAATTCATGAATGCAAGGTGAAGCCCATCAAAACTGATGTTAGATTTCTGACAGGGTATGTCAGTTCTTGGTCAACATATTTAAGGGTGCATTGAGCCCAATGAACTTTTGTCATGATGGAATGTTACAGATGAACATGCTTAGTCTTCTACACAGCATAATGCCTGTAGCATGTTTGTATACTTGGCTGGTAAACTAGATGTTTGAAGTTTCTTTGTACAGTATTTGTTACTTATCTTAATGTGAGAAATGTATTGTCTGAATTTGTTCGTATTCTGTATACCTGTTTATATTCTGTATACCTGTTCATATTCTGTATACCTAAGTCATTAAGTCCAAAAGCAAGTAACAGAAGGTTTTTTTGCATCACCACATAGGCACAAGTGCCACTATAACCAATGAAAATTCCAATAATATCCTTTTATTCGATTGTTGGTTAATTTCTCAAGCTACAGTATTATAGCCACTTACTTCTGGTGAGTAAATATTAAGATACAGGCAGTCTTCTTCACCACTGTCACCTCCTTTCTGTACACACTTAGGCCCAAATTCCAAAGCATCTTTCAAGTCACTCCAGGATGACACTGGAACTGGTGGCTGAAAATTTTTGTTGTCACGTTACTTTAATATAATCTGTGCAACTACAATATTTTCATTGGTTAGTTACATAATGAATTTAACACCAATCAGTCATGCCTTATGTGACAAAAAAATAGCATACACAAACAAGCACTAACAAATCAGGCTTCTGGTGACACTAGCAGTTGAACATGTAATTGCAAATGTGAACTATCTTTGTGGCTTAGTGACAGATGATCTAGCAGCTTCCTCGGTTATGTTTAATGGCTCTGAGTTATGTCTCTAGTTTTCTCCTGAGTTTTATTCCTTGGTTTCTGTGTCTGTTGTAGTAATACATTGCATAGTACTTACACTGCCATTACTCAATTGTGGATTTTAGTATCCACAAAGGTGACCTGAACAATGGCAGACAATAAGCAAATCAAAAGTGCAATCACTTCACTTACTAACATGGACTCTACACCTCGAAGACACTTATTGGGTGTTTGAGAAGACCTTCAGACTATTTCACAACCGATATTAACTTCTGGGAAAGTGTAGAGTACTTCATATTATGTGTACGGTAGCTCATGGACAGTTCACCACCAAGCTACATCATGCCTCCCACCATGCAGTGAATTCATTGCACTGCTGTACATGTCACAACAGCCTTCTCTTTGGTTGCAGCTTCTTGAACTTTCCTTTGAGGCTTATAGCATCTCAGATGATAATATACAATTCATTCTCACTAATGGAGCATTGGAATCACAAACTTTGTTGTTATTATTGGAGGTTGTACACATCATGCTTCCTGGGTCTATAGATACACACATTGAGAACAGAATTCTTCACTGATTGTGCAAACCCATGGACATCTGCAGTCAGTGACCACTGCAAGGTGAAACTACTGGTGACAAGGCCCCTTCTGTTTTTTGGTGTCACCTGTGAGCATTGGTTTCCACAACCAAGGTTTAAAACACCACATTTAAACAGATTTGAATGAGCCAGTTATCTTTTGCAATGAAAAATGCAGTGATTTCCAGTACTTCCACACCTTTCAACTCCAAATTACTGATTGCACATCAACTTTATCAGGTTCCATGACTCAGTAACACAAGGGGGTCCCATAAACTGGACAACCCTGGCATCATGGACATGATTATGGATGCAGCTACCACTTGCAGGTGAGTGCACTGTGATGCAACTCTGACACTCTCTAGCACCAACTCTAAGGAGTTCCAACCTCTCCCAGCACCAGCCAACTTACCAGAAGGTGCAGCACATAAGGTAATGTCAGCCAGCATGAAAAATTGTGCTGATATCATTCAGGCTTCAGACAACTGGTATTCATATGCATACTAACATGCAAGTACCCAAACGGGGGCAGTGATCAAAATTATGGCCACCAATTTCTACACTGTACAGTGCCTACCCACTGCTACAAACAGCTCTGCTTCCACTAAAGGAATGTTTACCACTCATATCCCACTATGTGCTAACAATATGCTCCCTTATACTGCCAATGTTTCCGTCTCAAACACAGCTGATGGACAAACTATTCTTTACAGTGTTCCTACATCATATAGGATATACATCAAGGACATGTGTAACAATCAGGTTTATTTAATTGACACAGTATGAGATGCCCTTGTCCTCCCTGCAACATCAAAACCCCATGAATCTGTAAAATCATGACTCACAGCACTGAGCAATTCAGAATGCCTATGTTTGGTCACCAAGTTACAGTTGTGAACTTAGGACTCTCACAGAGTTTTTGATAGACTTTCCTGTTTTGTGACACCACTGACCCCACACTCAGTGTGATTTTCTCCACTTCTACAGCATAACTGTGACAATATGGGAGGCTACACTTTACATGAACAATGAAATTGTTCATTGTCACACAATAACCTCAAAGAGATGCTCTGTGTCGGCAGCAACAGGTGCAAAAAAAAAAAAAAAAAAAAAAAAAAAAAAATCAGAAAGTAATTTAATGATAATTACAGTTTAGGCTGATTTCATGTCATGTACATCAACAAGACCACAGAAAAACAATTCTGAGCAGCAGTCAGTGAACATACGTAACATATGCATTGGAAATTAGCATGATCCTCTTACTGAAGGTAGTCCTACTCTGTGACATAACAGAAATACCCCAGTTTCTTGTTAGATGAAGTGGACTACTCTTTGTAGCTCCAGAATTTAAAGACTTCATGAACATGAACTTATTTTCAAAAGATACTTACCTTCTTCCACTAAGATTACTTCATGCTTGCAGTCGTGATGCGAAGCATCATGTTGCTAAGTAACATAAGCCGTTACATACACCCCCAACTATCCCTCCCTATAAACATGCATTTATTTATACAGTTGAGTAACTATTTTTATATACAACTGCATTATATAACTGACCTCTCAGTCAGAGCTTCAAACATGTTGCATGAGAAAAAATTAAGTAATTTGTAGGAAGTGTGACAGGTAGCAGATTTATTTCAAAGGAACCCTTACCCTAAAAATTCCTTGGTCATTATATTATTTTCAACATAGGTGTTACTGTAACTTATAACCACGGATTTTAACAGTAGCCATTAAAGAAGTCAGTTTCTATATTATTTACATGCTCACTCATATAGCAAAAAGTTTTTAGATTATTTATATGCTCATTAATATAGAAAACTTAAAATGTATCTTCTACTGCTAGCATAGACATCTGTTGTTCAAGCATCTCAGAATTTGAGGCAGAGAATAGTAGAAAATTGTTGGATTTATAACATTAGTTATAAGTAACAGTAAAAACCAAAGAAAGAAAAATACTCTTACATTCCAAATGCTACCAGTGAAATTTGATAGCCAAAAAGTCTTTATATAAAGCAAAAAATGTCAGCTTAACCACTCTACTCCCGTTATATGGCACTTAGTGTAGTACCCAGGTAATACATGAAACCAATCCAAGTAACACAAATATGACTTTATTCATAAAACTCTGAACAATAACCAAAACAAGCCTCTTGCTACTCCAACACACCAAGACAAAAGAATCATACAGAAGATACAACATAATCAGTACGCAGAACAATTGATGTTAGCAGTACAGACTAAAAGGGCATAGTGAGAGCCAGTCAGCACTGCTCCACACTTATGTAGGTCTGAGTCAATAGTAGACAGCACAGTGGAGACCATGCCATGTGAAACCTTTCTACAGGTGGCCTCTAATAGCTGGCTTGTACTAATACAGTTGACAGTTGATTTAAGTACGCACATGCATCAACAGTACACTTGGTGCACCCACACTCACAAGCACTAGTAAAAGGACACAGCACAACTCTCCCTTGTGTGAAGAGTGTGCCCAGGCTATGGAGGAGACACCAGTGGCTCGATGAGACACACATACAGCGGATCTGGAGCAATGGGTGCCAGTGCCGACAGTTGGTGTGGTATGATATCCTGGGTGGGCACCAGAGCAGAGAGCTGGAACATGTGGAGAAGCATGCACAGCCAAGGGTGGTGGTCCTGCATGGCACCTGACAATGTCACCATGGAACAGGGTGTCACCATCATCTCTGCATTGTCAATAGCAGGCAGGTCCCAGTGTAGAGGAGACAGGGCTCGACCCATCAGTAATGATGGTTGAGGAGATGATGGTGAGGCGACCTGACTGGAATAGCAGGCTGCGCAATTGACCCAAGGCCAAAGACAGACCAGCAACCAGTGTCAGAGAGCTGGAAGCCCAGGGTGCCACTCATGGAGGAGGCAGCCAATAGGACGGGAGCACCTGCACAGCAGGCAAGGACAGGCTTGAGGCGAATGGTGGTATGCCGAGCTGCAGTGAGGGGGGGCTGTACCCCGCAACCAGTAGCTTCCAGCATTGAGTGGGGGCACAACTAATCCAAGTGGAGTGCCACCAGCCTGTCGGCCATATGGATGTCATTAAGCCAATGTCCCCAGTGGTGGACAACACTGTCCAATATCAACTTGGGCCAGCAACCAAATATTCATGCACACACTGGTAATACCAGCACAAAGTGGCTGGAAGCACCTGAGTGCAGCAGGTGCAGCACAGGCCACAGAAGGTTGAGGAGCTTGCATCACTGCCAGCCATGAAATAACTCAGTGGGGCTTTGCTACTCCATGAGCATGAAGTGATAGGTGCTCATAAAGCAGAGAACAGCATTATTTGGTAAAGAATCCACAACAAACTTTCTTAATTTGGAACATGAATTTACACATGAGTCGTTCTGATTCACCATCTAGTTGAGGGTGGAATGGCAGAGCTGTAACATGACAAGCCATGATGGGAACAAAACATTTGAAATGTGTGCAAAACAAACTGGGGCCCATTATCTAAAACTAAGGTAGAAGGCAAGCCCTCAATAGAAAAAAAACCTTCAAAAGTGTACAAATTGTGACCTCAGCTGATGTCAACACACACCAGGAAATGTAAGGAAATCGGAAAAATGCATCCACAACAAAGAGTCAACAGGAAATTTAGAAGTGACCTGCAAAATCTACAAGAATGTATTCCCATGGCTGGCACTGAACTGGCCAGGGGACAGAAACGCCCTGGGAGCTGCCTGTTCTTGACCACGTTGCTCACAAGCCAAGACAAAATGGACAATTTCACCATCAATCCCTCTCCAAAAAACTCATAGCTAACAGTTTAGTGTGCAAAACAGCCCAGTGGCACTGGTGGAGACATAACACAGTGGGAATGACTGCTCTGGGAGAGACTTCTTCCATGGAGAACAGCAAAACAAAAAAGCACAGAACTGATATCATAACGAAAAATAGTTGTGTAGGGGTAAAAAGCCTAACCCAGAGGTTTAAATGGCCAACCCTGTTAAACAAACCAAACCACCTGGCAGAGGACTGGGTCAGTGGCAATGGCAGTTGCCATGCACAAGCTTATAATTGGGAAACCCTTGATCACAGCCTGTGTTTCCATATCATGATGAAAACAAAGTAAATCTTCATGATCAAAGTCAGGATCAGGGCCCACTGGAAAGTGGAACATGGCGTCCACACTGGCATGTTTAGAAAAAGGTCAAAAATGGATTTTATAGTTGTAGAAAGACAAGAATAGCGCCCAGCGTTGTAGGTGGTGTGCTACTTTGTCAGTGTGGGGGTTAAACAGGGAAATCATGGATTTATGGTCAGTAATAAAGTGGAAGTTGGAGCCATACAAATAAACATGAAATTTCTGGAGAGCATAACTATATCAAGAGCCACATTTCCACCCAAGAGTAATGCTGCTTGGTCAGAGTGAGAGATTTAGAAGTAAATGCAGTAGGTCATTCAGAGCCATCAGTTCTCGTGAACCATGCTGAGACCATATTGTGAGATGTCAGTCACCAAAACTATATGTTGGTCCAGAGAGAATGTAGCTAAACAGGGGCCAAGAGTAGTTTGGTTTTCAACATTTGAAAATCACATTCGCAATCCAGGCTCCAGCAAAAAGGTACATTTTTGCGTAACATTTTATGCAATGGGTGGGCCAATGTGGCCATCCCCATCAGAAATTTATGATAGCAGGCTGTCTTCCCTCTGAAGTCCGCCCCAATAGCTGAATGGTCAGCATGATGGACTGCCATCCTAAGGGGCCTGGGTTCAATTCCTGGCTGGGTCAGGGATTTTCTCCACTCAGGGACTGGGTGTTGTGTTGTCTTCATCATCATATCACCCCCATCCGGCACATAGGTCACCCAATGTTGCATCAAATGTAACAAGACCTGCACCAAGGAGGCTGGACCTGCCCGAAGGGACCTCCCAGCCAATGACGCCAAAAGCTCGTTTCCATTTCCCTAGGAAGGCCTGAAGATTCTTTGTGGACAAGGGATAGGCATAGACGTAACAGCAGAGATGTGTCCTGGCAGAAGATGAATCACATCCTATGGGACCTCGAACCCAACTAAGCAATAGAACGTTGAAAAAACTGAGATTTTGTGAGTTCACACCATAAGCCTGACAACTGTAAGACAGAAAAACAAAGTTCAGAAATTTTTCAAGTGACTGGCTGTGGAGGAGCCTGTGACAACAATATCATCCAGATAATTAGTACATCCAGGGGCAGGCACAATCAATTGCTTTAAACATTGTTGGAAAATAGCAGGGAGGCTAGTCACACTAAAAGGAAGGTGCAAATGTTGATAGGCCCCAAAAGAAGCATTCAAAACCAGAATTCACTGAGGCTTTTCGTCACCAAAAACATGCAGATATGCTTCAGAAAAATCAATTTTAGAAAAGTACTGGCCACAAATATTTTCACCAAATGTTCCTCCTGTAGTGAGAGAAGACATGCCTCCAAGATCAACTACACATTGATAGTAGTACTGAAGTCACTACAGAGGCAAAGTTTCCCCAACAGCTTCCAAACTACAACAGCGGAGATGACCATTCATTCACCATAACAGGTTGCACCACCTCTAGAGATTGCATTCTGTCTTATTCTGCTTTTGCTTGATCTTTCAAGGTGTAAAACACAACAAAAATGAGGCTGCACCATGGATTTCAGGGAAATATGAACAGAAAAATTCATGGCACATCCAATACCTTCTGACAAGAAGTCCAAAAACTCCTCACGCAGTGTTTCCAATTGAGAATACCATACCTGATTGGACACAAGGTGAACTGCCTCAGTGATAGAAAATCCAAATACCTATAATGTTTACATCCCAAACAAGTTCTCAACACCAGCATCAGCAACCACCATAAATGTAATGGAGCAAGCCAGAAACTTGTAAGAGGCAGGTGCTATAAATTATCCCAAGAGCACAATGTTCTGTTTGTTGTAACTGACCAACTTCCGCATGATCGGTGTCAATGTCATTGAACCTAAACTGACATAGGTTTGAGCATTCAATAATATCACTGCAGCATCTGTGTCAACCTGAAGCCAGAGCACTTGGCAAAAAAACTTAACTTGATAAACAACTTGGGAGAAGTCCCAAGTATTGGAATCACACAGTTGATGTCAATATGCTGAGCAACCTGCAGCGAATGACACCTGGAGATTATGTAGCTTTTCTTCTGGCAAGCATTACAAGTAGCCCTGTGCTTAGGGCATTGCTGAACATTCATGATGGACAAAACAGAAAGGACAAGACAGAAACAGAGAATTCTGATGCAGCACTGCAGCAGTCATGGCTGCTTGGGCTGGCCCTGGTATTCTCAGCGGTGGGCCCACATTTTAACCACCACAACTGTCACTTCCTCGTGCAAACTATCTGTTGTCCAAGTGGGCACTTCTTGTGACACTACTGCCACATTACCCTGTGCTTCAATTTGGTCACCTGCTGCTTGAGAAACTTCAAAAGATTGTGCTATTGCAAAACTTCTCCCAAGAGGGGCTTTTAATAGAGTTAGGCCTTCTGTCACACTTCCTTGCCTGGAGCTAAACAGATAATTCCATCACGCACAGTACAGTCTGCAGAAGAGTCATTATGGGCATTAGTAATGAACTGACACTTATGGCTAAGGCTGTTAAGTTCAGCTATCCAGGGCCTATATGACTGGTTTAGTTCTTGTGGTATCAGTAGAATTCAACTCATGCCTCTATGACCTGCAATTGTTTGCGATGGTAGTTGGACAGTAAACTGCACATGTGATCTAAAGTAACAGCTGCTGGTTCTCATAAACGGGTAAGCTGGCACAGTAACCCGTACACCTTAGGTGGAGTCCAAGAGAGAGGCCTTGCACATATCTGAGTCTGCCACACTGAGAGCCAAAAAGGCTGTCTGAGTCTTTTTTCATAAGATTCTCAATCCTCACCTCACTCATCATATGGAGGAAAACTGGGTGGATATACTGGTGGAATGGTAACCCATTTGTTAATGGAAGCCAACAAAGTGGTCACTGCTGAAGTAAGCTGTTTAGTCAGGGCAGGTAGCACAGTGTCCATAATGACTAAAC
Source organism: Schistocerca serialis cubense (assembly GCF_023864345.2). NCBI lineage: Eukaryota > Metazoa > Arthropoda > Insecta > Orthoptera > Acrididae > Schistocerca > Schistocerca serialis. Next base: position 342,199,655 of record NC_064638.1, read on the forward strand.
CATATGAAACTGCATCTAAAAGTTGCACACCCTGAAACCACTCCAAACTCATCACCATTTGTGTAGTACCCAAGTAATACATGAAACCAATCCTAGTAACACAAATATGACTTTATTCATACATCTACAAACAATAATGGAAACAAGCCTCTCATGCCTCCACACATAACAAGACAAAAGAATCATATAGAAGGTACAACATAGGAGATAAACAGAACAACTGATGTGAGTAGTACCAGCTAAATGAAGGTCGTGAGGGTGAGTTGGTGCTACTCCACATGTATATAAGTACAAGTCACCAGCAGATGGCACGGCAGAGATGGTGCCATGAGCACGCATCTACAGGTGGTCTCTAGTGGCCGGCCCACACTGATACAATTGGCTGCTGATCTAAGTACACATGCACAATGACACTACACTCAGTGCACTCACACTCACATATGCTAGTAGCAGAATACATCACTCAGGATTAAAATGAATAGGATGTGCATATCATGTTACCCATGAACCACTGTTGTGTCACTCTAGTGCCAATGGTGAAAAGGTATGTGGTAACTTCACAGGCATCTTCACAGGGTCAGGAGCAGATGACATGTCATGTTCTCCCTTTCTAGTCTTGTAATCCTGGAGCTCTGTTGCTGTAAATACTGCTTTCAAGAAATCGATCAGGATTATCCTAAGACAACCATGCATGTAATGTAAATGTCTTTTCTGCCATGTGAGTACTTCAAAGGGCCAGTCATATGGTGCTTAAAATTGCTTCTGGATCTCACCATGATGCACATACACTCACTTGATTGTAAGACTTGAAAAATAAATGGAAATTTGGCACAATGATCACTGGAAACTAAAGGTTGAAACCTGTGGTTTTTTGTGCATGACCTTTGTACAAATTTAGGTACTTCAGTAATGTTGTTGGGAGTGCTACTAATAAATTCTCCTGGTAGAGATAACATTTGTTGAGAGACCAGCTCTGGGGTGAAGTATTCAGATCTTCTTTGAAGGAAGTGGAACATTCACATAAAATTAATTACATGGAAAACAGTTGCCACACTAGGATTCACTGCAACAATTCCAAGGGAATGTAATTCAGTCATAAAACAGAGATCTTAGTAAGTTAAAGTTTGATTTATCCTAGACTATTGATCAATAGTCTGGGACACTTATCAGATAATATTAATAGAGAAAATACAGAAGAGGAGTGGTGTGTTTCATCTGAGTTTCAGTTAGCAAGAACAAGAATGTCATGGAAACACTAACCGAACACCAGCAGCAGATGGTGCAAGAGAGACATTGTATATCATGTAGAAATTTACTGTAAAAATTGTCAAAGCATAGATTTCATCAAGAGTCAAACAATATATTACGTCCTCTACTCATTCTCACAAAAGATGGGTCCCCTCTCACTTGTGGTCTTATTGATTTATCTCTCCTTTTAACCCCCACCACCCAGTCCCCTCTAACCAACTATTTCTGCAGAGGACCAAACAATATATAGAAGGTAGGATTAGTTTATATTAGATTAAATGTTTCTGTTGGCAGTACCTGAAGCTCATTATTGTGCAACCATTCTGCTTCTTTACTAATTTTGTCAAATGAATTTCTCCTTTGACACAAATTACTTCCTTCCCCACACATCCTGTCAACTAACCACGACAGGAAAATCAGAGAAACTGCAGGTTATTTGGAGGCTTACCAACAACTGTGGAAAAGAAAGAGGGACAATGATAGTGATACACTTGTATCCTCTGCCACACACTGCAATAGAAAAAAAATCAATGAAAATGGGTTTTAGATGTTTATATTTTGACTGACTGTAAAATGCATTGAGTTATCTGTTTTGAACAGTACTTTGGCAACCCTACCACCAAGAAACTGACAAGATCAGAATTGCTGTTCACAACATAAATCGTATTGCACTTGTGTGCCAATTGTTTCAGAATCCCAAGGGCACAGGTTTCTATGTATTCATAAATAAATTCTACATAAATATTGTTCACACAAATGAACTGGAAAAAATAGACCTGACAGGAACTGTGTAAAGCTATATGTCTAGCAAGCCTGTCAACAAATGAAATCATCTCAAAGTTGTGAAAAAGATTTATGGGTTTCCCTTAAAGATAAGAGTGCAGTGATGTTAAGGTGGCAAGGGAAGTGACAGTTGATGCCACAGCGCTGAGAAACAGTGGAGGCAGCAAAAATGCACAGAGAATATGTAACTGTTGTAAGGCCAAGAGTAATTATAAAACACAAGAAAAGAATCGATTCCCTTAGCAGAATGAATCCTTACATTTTTAGCTATAGTCTTGTCAGAAAATTACTGAAGTCATGGAGAAAAAAGTTTTACTGGTTGCTTGAAGTGCTTTATTAAACAGTTTTAAACAGTTTTATATTGTATGAGAAAAGCCAAAATAACATGGCAGCTAAAATGCATTCACCCTCATAGTAAAGAAAGACATAATTTAAGAGCTTGTTGGAAAAATTTGAAAAATGTGCCAAAAATAAATGGCTGCATACCAGCAGAATATGTTAACAAAAGTTTAAGAAATGGAAAACAACATGATAATGCTGCTTTTCCCATCAAGAAGGCAAAAGACTGCAACTGAAATAATCAAAAGATGTCAAGAAGACATGTGAAAAAAAGGGAGAGAGTGTTTTCAATACAGGACACATAGACATGAAATTGTATTGATCATGCACTAGATAAAACTTCTCTGATAGATTGTGTTCTAGGCAGTCTCATTTGTATGAAAAGTTCTCAGGTTTCCAGCCGCATTAAGTGATTAAAACTGCACAAGCTTTCAGCCATACACTTCTTGGCCACTGTCAGACAGTATGACTACCAGTGGGCTGCTGGTATGCCCTTGTATGCACCATATAGAGCATATGTTGACTTGGCATTCAATGCGTCCACTTTAATCATGCAATTTCTGGATTCCACACTGTGCTCATCTGCAGGCCACCGTTTCCATCCAGGTTGCTGTACATGATTTTTATTTCAATGGCTTATTTAATTATACAATCCCAGAAGCTGTTAATTTGGGTCTTATATTGAACAAACAGAACACACTGTGGACCAATTCAGGAAGGAGCACAAGAGATTTTATCACTTATGCTATCTCAAGAAATCTGCTTTAGCCGAGCATACTTTAGGAAATGTACAACAGATAAAATTTGATGAAACATCTATTGTGGCTCACACAAATGGCTTCTGGGACTGTGTAATTAAAGGAACCATTGAAATAAAAATCACATCATAAATAGAGATGGTGGCCAGCAGCACAGCACGACATTGGATCCAATGGCCACATCAAATGCCAAGCCAGCATATACTCATACATTGTGATGCCATGAGCATCAGTGACGTCACAGATGGCAGCTAGCATTGACAAGGGGCTTACCAGCAGCCAACTGGCAGACATTCCACTTGACAATGGACAAGGTGTGTTTGACTAAAAGCTCATGTAATTTTTATCAACTGATTCTGTTGGAAACTCAAGAACTTTTAATCCAATGAATTCTTACAATCTCATTTGCATCATCATACTTCTGAAATCCTGGATGTGAAACTAAGTATTGAAAATAATGTTTTGAACTTCTCTCTACAGATTATACAGAACGAGAATATGTAGAAAGTAAAATTTGTAAGTAATGTAAAATCTAAGCTAAGAATGAGATGATGAAGAACACTATAAATAATAATAATGCATTCCCACATAACAAAACTGACAGAGAGATGGTAGTAGAAAAAATCAAATTCTCTTAAACAAATAAAATGAGACATCATAAATATCAGTAGATTAGCACTGAAATATAAAGTATCCTTTGGTACAAAAGTTCTACTGGTATCAAAGACTGACATGGAGTTACGGAAAAATTTTAGTAACTGAATGTCTGAAGCCTGTGACATAAAAATGTGCCATTGAAAAGACAGAGAAGAATAAACTAGAGGCATTTGAAATGTTGCACCAAACAAAAGTGCTACAAATAAGCTAGACATATAAAGAATTAATGAAGAAGTACAAAAAGAAACAGGGTAGACAAAAATCCCACAGGAAAACTCATAAAGAAAGAGAGCACAGTGAAATGGACCATCTATGAAGGCATGCAGGAATTTTCATCTTAGCACTGAAAATACAATAGAGGAAGAGCTCAGTGGCAGCCAAGGGGTTGATAAACTGTAACATATTATCAATGATGATTTAGCAGCAATATGAAAATGAGAAGATTGCATAAAACAGGAACTTCTCTGTGAAAGCATCGACATTTGTAATTATCAATAATGTTTCATATCTTGATATTATTTTGTAGGTGTACTACTTTTCTGACTATGATGAAATCAACGTGTGTCATATGTATCTTCTGCTAAATATTATTTTTTGCAGGTTCACATTGACAAATTTGGATTAACTGAATAAAACTATATATCGATGATGACACACAAAGGTTGTAGAAATGTACCTCTTAAAAACTGCAAATCCTTGATGACACAGCAAAGCTGTTGACCTGTACCTAAATAGAATGATTATATATTAGGCATTTTGTGCCTTAAGGCTTATTCTTCTTTGTGAACAAATATAGCAAGAATGAATACTTAATGTTAGGAGGCAGTTCACATAATTTTACTCTATCACAATGAAGCCAGTGTACAGACTGGTATTAATCCCAGTTCCTTCTCATATAATGAGATAAAGACATGCTTATAAATAATAATATAAAAGCATATCATTAACGTCAAAGTCTACAAGTCAAACACGGTCCTTAATACTACTGTGGAACTAGACAGTCACCTGCTTACCATTAATGAAACATTCTTCTGATAAAAATGGTAAACAGCCAATCAGTTGCAGATTGGATGGTTTATTAAAACCCCTTTCCATGGTTTCAACATTTATAGCAACATCTTCTTGAGAAGGATAATATGGACCACTATATTAAATGTTAAGGGAGAGGGACATTAAAATGTAGTCAAAAAGTACTGTATAATATAAAATTTAACCTCCATATTAAATTAAAGTATGCACAACAAGGTTGTTGTCATATGGTACTTCCTCACCAATGTATAGCTCATGCACTAGCTGTAGATTGGTGAGGAAGTACCATATGACAAGAACCGTATTGTACATGTTTTAATTTAATGTTGAGGTGAAATTTTATATTTGATGAAGCCTTTTGGCTATATTTTAACATACCTGTGCCACAACATGTAATCCAGTTGTCCATAATTTTCTTCTAAAGAAGATGTTTTTATAAATGTTGAAACCACGGTAAAGCGGTTTTAATAAACCTTCCAATTTGCCATTGATTGGATGTTTAATATTTCTACAAGACGATTTCATTCTATGATTGCTGCTCCAGCCATGTACAAAGTTTTAAAATTAACACACTGGAGCTGATGGACGCCCTACATACCTTCACTACGTTTCAAGCATAAAATCCGATGGACGTATGTCGTATGATCTTCACTTCTGACTTATTTATTTGTGATTTAAACATGTGTTTTACATTTTTAAGTGCTGAGACTAATTGTTTGGCTTGTCATAAGAGCAATGTTGATAGCTAGTGCACACCAGTTTGTCATGAATGGTACCAGTGTTACGTGAACTACGTGTGCACTCGGAATATTGTTGAAGGTTGTCTCATTCTATGTTGCCTGCCGTGTTGCACTATTGTGTGCATTGTTTTCATGTGTAAAACATATAAATAGTGAATATGACTAACACACATTGCTTGTCAAACTTAGAGGTTGAATAACTTTTGAACAATGGCTCAGAAATTGACGATCTTTCAGATGACATCGTTGATTTTTTGGAAGACGACTCACGATGACTCACATGAGTTGGAGAGTGAAAACTGTACTGCTGATAGAAACGATGATAGTGAGTATGAAGAAGCTAATGCACAAGTTTCTATTAGTCAGGTTTGTCATTCAGTTCAACAGCCTGCCTTCAAAATGAATGGTGTCATTTTAATGCACTCCCTGAATTACCTATGTTTGAAGAAATGAATGGAATTCAGGTTCCTGTTGATACATTATCAACAGAACTAGGCTTTTTGTTGAAATGTTTTGATCGCAGCATGTTTCTCAAAGTAAAGTCGGAGACATATATATATATGCTACTGATACTATTTCTGAAATTTGCCATCAGAACAGAATCAAACCAAAATCATTATGGAAGAAATGGAGAACAGTGAGGATACATGAAGTATATAAATTTTTTGCAATCATTTTGCATATGTGTGTTGTAAAGAAACCTAAACTTAGGGATTATTGGCCTGAAGACCCCGTGCTTGCTTCATCATTTGCTTCTCAGCTGATGTCATGAGACAGATTTTTTGCCATATTCAGGATGTTGCATATGAACAATAATGGTCTATGGACACCTCAGCAAGAACCAGGTCATGACCCTCTGCATAAAATAAGAGCTCTTTGGGACTTTTTCACAGAAAGATGCAAAAAGTCTTTTCTCCATCACGAAATCTGACTGTGGATGAAGCAGTAAGTCCTTTTCGCGGATGAATTGGATTCTGTGTTTATATGAAAGACAAACCAGAGTAATATGGGATAAAATGGTATGTTGTAAGTGATGCTCAAACAGGTTACATTTGCAATGCTGAAGTTTATACTGGAGGAAAAGGAAATTGTGACAATTCTGTCAAATCCCTGCTGCTTACTTGGGAAAAGCACATGTGGTATACATGGACAGATTTTATACAAGTCCTGCAGTCCTTGAAGAACTATGGGAAAGAAATACACTGTGAGTTGGAACTGTTATGAAGAACAGGATAGGTTTGCCTGGAGACCTAATAAATCAAAAACTAAAGAAAGGGGAACGACGTTTTGTGGAAAAGGACACCTTTTCTGCTTGAAATGGAAAGACAAATGTTATGTACACATGTTGACGTTCATAGCATAAGATGACTACTTCGCATGTCAGTGTAAAATTCAGGAGTGAATATGTTGAGGTAGTAAAGCCAGACTTTGTACTAAACTGCAACTTGTCTAAAACAGGTGTTTACAGAGGAGACCAGCTGATGAGTTACTATCCCTTCCAGTGAAAGACTGTAAAATTCTGGAAAAAGGCGTTCTTCCATGTTCTTGTGAGGGCAGTTTTGAATGCCAACATTATTCACAATATCAAAAAGTTTGCATTAGTAGATTTTATCTGTAAATTATCAAAACAAGTGGTTTAAAAAGGAGGAGCAGAACTAAATAAAGACACACATTCAGTATCTGGAGTTGCAAGTGCAAACAGATTCACAGCACGTCATTTTCCTGAGAAACTGCCACCAACAGTAAAGAAAACAAATCCAGCTAGAAGATGCAATGACTGTTGGGAACAAGGGAAAGCTGCAGGAAAGGTAGTGAGGAAAGAGACCAGATACTTCTTGTGTTTCCGAATGTTTTGAAAGATTTCATACCCAAGTGAAGTTCTCTAATTTGTAAAAATGAGAAAAACAAACATTTCACAATAAAACACTTTACCTATAAATGAAGCACTTACTATTTCCTGCTGACAAGTGATCTTAAATCAATAGCCTACTATTGTGTTGCCAGAAGTGTCAACACCATGTTACTAGAGGAGGTTGCAATGCACGCGATTTAGCTCACACAGTCTGGCGTGAGGAGGGAAGGACTATACTGACATGAGGTCTGGAACATGGCAAGGAATTAGAATTCAGAAAGCAGACATAATTAGTTTGATACTTAACTTCAATTCATTAATGATGAACATCGCTCTTGATGGTACATGATTCACAATATTATCTGTTCAGAAGACATAAAGTAACTGAATATGGCGCCTTGCTAGGTCATAGCAAATGACGTAGCTGAAGGCTATGCTAAACTGTCGTCTCTGCAAATGAGAGCGTATGTAGCCAGTGAACCATCGCTAGCAAAGTCAGCTGTACAACTGGGGCGAATGCAAGGGAGTCTCTCTAGACTAGACATGCCGTGTGGTGGCACTTGGTCTGCAATCACTGATAGTGGCGACATGTAGGTCTGATGTATACTAACAGACCGTGGCCAATTTAAAGGCTACCACCTAGCAAGTGTGGTGTCTGGTGGTGACACCACACCTACCATTCCCTACAACTTATGAAAATTTTGTCCACTTTGGGGAAAAATAAAAATGATGAAAAATAGTATCTTTAGAGTAATATCTACAAATTCCAGTATAGTTTATTTGTACTAAACATATATATATATATATATATATATATATATATATATATATATATATATATATATATATATATATATATATATCATCAAGAGGATGGATGGAAGATTAAGCTGATATACTGCCTAAAGAGGTAAGTAGATTAGTGAATGTATCAAAAAACTGTAAACTGTAGCAAATTTCCTCAGGATCCAGGTATTACCTGGTTTTCTGACCTGCTAGGCTCCAATGTGTTAATGAAAGAGTAGCACACTCATTGTGCTGGCATACAGGAAAAAGTAAGATCTACAGATATCAGGTCTTGATCTTTGAGTGACATAAAAAGGAGATTCTAATTGAACTGAAAGAGAATCAAAATGCTACTTTCAACTCTTTCCTACATCTTGTAAATAATAAATGAGAAATAGAAATTTGTTTGTGACCCATAATCTTACGTGTTTTGCTGAACTCTCATGAATAAGGAATGCTGATAATCATATTTACATTATTACAATTCATTAGTTACCAACATATATATTTCTGCTCATTAATCCATTATACCATAATATTTTGAAATGATTCACACTTTGGACAGTGGCAAATTGCCACACAAACAGAGTACAGAAAGGCTACATAGCATATCTTTAAAGAGCTATGCATATTAACAAGAAGGTCTCATACACATGATGTTCACATGAGACACTGTATTGATGTATCATAATGTTTTTAAATAGGTCTACCTACCTTAAAACGTAATTCACCAACAGGAGGCTCCGCATAGGGAACACCTTTAAATGTATATATTGTTGTGAGTCCTGAAGCTGTTTGCTCCACAAGTCCTCTTAGAGACCCTAGAGTAGTTGTAACTGTTACATAATTGTTTTGTCCCTGTAAAAGTAAACCAATGGACAGTAAAATATGAGTCAAGATTCATTGTTTCACATATTGTAATTGTTATGGAGAAACTAGTTAAAATGGATATTCACACTACATAAATTTATAAAATTGGACAAAATATTTTGGAGATGAATAGCTAGAAAGAAGGGAAATCTCTAACCTTTTGGAAATACTAATTCCATTCAAACTAATATAGAATAGGATGAAGAGTAATATGTGTTGATGTAGATGAAACAGAGGGACTAGATCACTCACTCAGAATATATGATTCAATGATCTCATAGTATATTTGTCATAAATCAAATACGGACTGAATTCCCTCTTTCATTTTATATGTTTCTCAAAGCATTTCTTCTTTTGCCTGCCTCTCCCTATGTGCTGTAGTTGTATAAACTAATGACATTCTGCATAACTATTGGTACTATTTTAATCAGTTCATTCTTTTTTCTAATGATTACTTCTTTTATTGTTTTTCAAATGTTTGTAAATTATTGTCTTAGTCCTCAAGTTTATAATGTCTATAATTTAGCTGGCTCAGTTTTGCCCCAATTATATCTTGGAAGTGGAATTATATCTTGGAAGTGGAAGTGAAACATGGATGATAAATAGTTTGGACAAGAAGAGAATAGAAGCTTTCAAAATGTGGTGCTACAGGAATGCTGAAGATAAGATGGGTAGATCACATAACTAATGAGGAGGTATTGAATAGAATTGGGAAGAAGAGAAGTTGGTGGCACAACTTGACTAGAAGAAGGGATCGGTTGGTAGGACATGTCCTGAGGCATCAAAGGATCACAAATTTAGCATTGGAGGGCAGGATGGAGGGTAAAAATCTTAGAGGGAGACCAAGAGATGAATACACTAAGCAGATTCAGAAGGGTGTAGGTTGCAGTAAGTACTGGGAGATGAAGAAGCTTGCACGGGATAGAGTAGCATGGAGAGCTGCATCAAACCAGTCTCAGGACTGAATACCACAACAACAACAACAAGTGTTCATATTTGGATATATTTTACAAACTAAATTATTCATGTAACATGCTCCATAGATCTCATTTTAAGGTGAACCAATAGTGATGTGAAACAAATAAAGACATACATTCAAATTCAACACTTCATTCAACTTATTCTGAAATAGCATTTAAAGGGAGATCTTTCCATGATGAGGAATGAGTCAGTGTATGTAATACCAAAAGATAAGCAACTTTTAACAATATAATCACTGCAAATTATTAACCTAAACTATTATAAGAACGAGATTATGTAACTTACCAAACGAAAGCATTGGTATGTTGATAGACACACAAACAAACACAAACACACACACAAAATTCAAGCTTTCGCAACCCACAGTTGCTTCATCAGGAAAGAGGGAAGGAGAGGGTAAGACGAAAGGATGTGGGTTTTAAGGGAGAGGGTAAGGAGTCATTCCAATCCCGGGAGCGGAAAGACTTACCTTAGGGGGAAAAAAGGACAGGTATACACTCACACACATGGATGTGTGTGTGTGTGTGTGTGTGTGTGTGTGTGTGTGTGTGTGTGAGTGTATACCTGTCCTTTTTTCCCGCATACACTCGCACACATGGATATGTGTGTGTGTGAGAGTGTATACCTGTCCTTTTTTCCCCCTAAGGTAAGTCTTTCCGCTCCCGGGATTGGAATGACTCCTTACCCTCTCCCTTAAAACCCACATCCTTTCGTCTTTCCCTCTCCTTCCCTCTTTCCTGATGAAGCAACCATTTGTTGCGAAAGCTTGAATTTTGTGAGTAGGTTTGTGTTTGTTTGTGTGTCTATCGACCTGCCAGCGCTTTTGTTTGGTAAGTCTCATCATCTTTGTTTTTAGAAATATTTTTCCCACATGGAATGTTTCCCTCTATTATATATATATTGTAAACCACATCAAATACTGATGAACCAATTCCACAGACCGAATGTGAGGAGAGGGGCTAGTGTAATTGTTTAATACAAACCATACAAAAATGCACGGAAGTATGTTTTTTAATACAAACCTACATTTTTTTTAAATGGAACCACTTAGTTTTGTTAGCACATCTGAACATATAAACAAATACGTAATCAGTGCCATTTGTTGCATTGTAAAATGTCAATTACATCCGGAGATATTGTAACCTAAAGTCGACGCTTGAAACCTCTGACGTTCAGTTGCGTGTTGTAACAAACACGGGCCACGGTCAGCAAGCAGCATCTGCAGGGACATGTTTACAATGACGACCGTGTTTAAGAGTGTGGCTGTAGTGGACTGTTGTGGTTTGGTCTAGCTGTTGCAGTGTCTGCATGTAGTGCTTGCTGCTATTGTTATTCTGTATTCATCTCCGCACGCAGACCAACTGTAGTACACTGTGTTACCAGACGTCTGTGATAGTGTAGTGTTGTAGGAACTGTGACCATGGTGTATTCGAGCTCTGAAAAGGCGGAGATGATACTCATCTATGGCGAGTGTCGACGAAATGTAGCTGAAGCCTGCAGGGTGTATGCAGAACGGTACCCGGACAGAGAGCATCCAACGTGCCGCACATTGCAAAACATCTACCGCCAACTGTATGCAACATGTATGGTCGTAGCACGCAAACGGGTCCATAACAGGCCCATCACAGGAGAAGCGAGTGCAGTTGGTGTGTTAGCTGCTGTTGCTATGAACCCACACACTCGCACAAACACACATCATATCCTTATGTGTGTGTGTGCGAGTGTATACCCGTCATTTTTTCCCCCTAAGGTAAGTCTTTCCGCTCCTGGGATTGGAATGACTCCTTACCCTCTCCCTTAAAACCCACATCCTTTCGTCTTTCCCTCTCCTTCCTTCTTTCCTGATGAGGCAACAGTTTGTTGCGAAAGCTTGAATTTTGTGTGTATGTTTTTGTGTCTGTCGACCTGCCAAGACTTTCATTTGGTAAGTCACATCATCTTTGTTTTTAGATATATTTTTCCTATGTGGAATGTTTCCCTCTATTATAACTATATATATACTTCCCACTAACACCAACCTGTCAGAACTCCGGAGATGGGAACTTGCCCTTCAGTATATCCTCTCTTCTCGTTATCTGCCAGGCCTCAACCTCCGCTAATTTCAAGTTGCCGCCGCTCATACCTCACCTGTTTTTCAACAACATCTTTGCCTCTGTACTTCCGCCTCGACTGACATCTCTGCCCAAACTCTTTGTCTTGATAAATGTCTGCTTGTGTCTGTGTATGTGCGGATGGATATGTGTGTGTGTGTGTGTGCGAGTGTATACCTCTCCTTTTTTCCCCCTAAGCTAAGTCTTTCTGCTCCCAGGATTGGAATGACTCCTTACCCTCTCCCTTAAAACCCACATCCTTTCATATTTCCCTCTCCTTCCCTCTTTCCTGATGAAGCAACTGTTGGTTATATATATATAGAGGGAAACATTCCGTGTGGGAAAAATACATCTAAAAACAAAGATGATGTGACTTACCAAACGAAAGCGCTGGCAAGTTGATAGACACACAAACATACACACAAAATTGAAGCTTACGCAACCAACGGTTGCTTCATCAGGAAAGAGGGAAGGAGAGGGAAATATGAAAGGATGTGGGTTTTAAGGGAGAGGGTAAGGAGTCATTCCAATCCTGGGAGCGGAAAGACTTAGCTTAGGGGGAAAAAAGGAGAGGTATACACTCGCACACACACACATATCCATCCGCACATACACAGACACAAGCAGACATTTATCAAGGCAAAGAGTTTGGGCAGAGATGTCAGTCGAGGCGGAAGTACAGAGGCAAAGATGTTGTTGAAAAACAGGTGAGGTATGAGCGGCGGCAACTTGAAATTAGCGGAGGTTGAGGCCTGGCGGATAACGAGAAGAGAGGATATACTGAAGGGCAAGTTCCCATCTCCGGAGTTCTGACAGGTTGGTGTTAGTGGGAAGTATCCAGATAACCCAGATGGTGTAACACTGTGCCAAGATGTGCTGGCCGTGCACCAAGGCATGCTTAGCCACAGGGTGATCCTCATTGCCAACAAACATTGTCTGCCTGTGTCCATTCATGTGAATGGGCAGTTTGTTGCTGGTCATTCCCACATAGAAAGCTTCACAGTGTAGGCAGGTCAGTTGGTAAATCATGTGGGTGCTTTTACACGTGGCTCTGCCTTTGATCATGTACACCTTCCAGGTTACAGGACTGGAGTAGGTGGTGGTGGGAGGGTGCATTGGACAGGTTTTACACCGGGGGCAGTTACAAGGGTAGGAGCCAGAGGGTAGGGAATGTCGTTTGGGGATTTCATAGGGATGAACTAAGAGGTTACGAAGGTTTGATGGACGGTGGAAAGACACTCTTGGTGGAGTAGGAAGGATTTCATGAAGGATGGATCTCATTTCAGGGCAGGATTTGAGGAAGTCGTATCCCTGCTGGAGAACCACATTCAGAGTCTGATCCAGTGTCGGAAAGTATCCTGTTACAAGTGGGGCACTTTTGGGGTTCTTCTGTGGGAGGTTCTGGGTTTGAGGGGATGAGGAAGTGGCTCTGGTTATTTGCTTCTGTACCAGGTCGGGAGGGTAGCTGCGGGATGCGAAAGCTGTTTTCAGGTTGTTGCTGTAATGGTTCAAGGATTCCGGACTGGAGCAGATTCATTTGCCATGAAGACCTAGGCTGTAGGGAAGGGACCGTTTGATGTGGAATGGGTGGCAGCTGTCATAATGGAGGTACTGTTGCTTGTTGGTGGGTTCGATGTGGACGGACGTGTGAAGCTGGCCATTGGACAGATGGAGGTCAACGTCAAGGAAAGTGGCATGGGATTTGGAGTAGGACCAGGTGAATCTGATGGAACAAAAGGAGTTGAGGTTGCAGAGGAAATTCTGGAGTTCTTCTTCACTGTGAGTCCAGATCATGAAGATGTCATCAATAAATCTGTACCAAACTTTGGGTTGGCAGGCCTGGGTAACCAAGATGGCTGGCATACAAGGGGGCCATCCTGGTACCCATGGCTGTTCCCTTTATTTGTTGGTATGTCTGGCCTTCAAAAGTGAAGAAGTTGTGGGTCAGGATGAAGCTGGCTAAGGTAATGAGGAAAGAGGTTTTAGGTAGGGTGGCAGGTGATCGGCGTGAAAGGAAGTGCTCCATCGCAGCGAGGCCCTGGACGTGCCGAATATTTATGTATAAGGAAGTGGCATCAATGGTTACAAGGATGGTTTCTGCGGGGTAACAGATTGGGTAAGGATTCCAGGCATTCGAGAAAGTGGTTGGTGTCTTTGATGAAGGATGGGAGACTGCATGTAATGGGTTGAAGGTGTTGATCTACGTAGGCAGAGTTACATTCTGTGGGGGCTTGGTAACCAGCTACAATGGGGCGGCCGGGATGATTTGGTTTGTGAATTTTAGGAAGAAGGTAGAAGGTAGGGGTGCGGGGTGTCGGTGGGGTCAGGAGGTTGATGGAGTCAGGCGAAAGGTTTTGTAGGGGGCCTAAGGTTCTGAGGATTCTTTGAAGCTCCGCCTGGACGTCAGGAATGGGATTACCTTGGCAAACTTTGTATGTGGTGTTGTCTGAAAGCTGATGCAGTCCTTCAGCCACATACTCCCGATGATGAAGTACCACGGTCGTGGAACCGTTGTCCACCGGAAGAATGACGATGGATCAGTCAGCCTTCAGATCACGGATAGCTTGGGTTTCAGCAGTGGTGATGTTGGGAGTAGGATTAAGGTTTTTTAAGAAGGATTGAGAGGCAAGGCTGGGCGTCAGAAATTCCTGGAAGGTTTGGAGAGGGTGATTTTGAGGAAGAGGAGGTGGGTCCTGCTGTGACGGAGGACGGAACTGTTCCAGGCAGGGTTCAATTTGGATAGTGTCTTGGGTAGTTGGATCATTAGGAGTAGGATTAGGATAATATTTCTTCATGGCAAAGTGATATTTCCAGCAGAGAGTACGAGTGTAGGACAGTAAATCTTTGACGACGGCTGTTTGGTTGAATCTGGGAGTGGGGCTGAAGGTGAGGCCTTTGGATAGGACAGAGGTTTCGGATTGGGAGAGAGGTTTGGAGGAAAGATTAACTACTGAATTAGGGTGTTGTGGTAATGTTAGGTGACTCACCATATATATATATATATATATATATATATATATATATATATATATATATATATATATATATATATATATATATATATATATATATATATATAGAGGGAAACATTCCACGTGGGAAAAAATATATCTAAAAACAAAGATGATGTGACTTACCAAATGAAAGTGCTGGCAGGTCAATAGACACACAAACAAACACAAACATACACACAAAATTCAACCTTTCGCACCCAATGGTTGTTTCATCAGGAAAGAGGGGAGAGGGAAATATGAAAGGATGTGGGTTTTAAGGGAGAGGGTAAGGAGTCATTCCAATCCCGGGAGTGGAAAGACTTACCTTAGGGGGAAAAAAGGACGGGTATACACTCGCACACACATACATCATATCCATATGTGTGTGTGTGCGAGTGTGTACCCGTCCTTTTTTCCCCCTAAGGTAAGTCTTTCCGCTCCCGGGATTGGAATGACTCCTTACCCTCTCCCTTAAAACCCACATCCTTTCATCTTTCCCTCTCCTTCCTTCTTTCCTGATGAGGCAACAGTTTGTTGCGAAAGCTTGAATTTTTGTGTGTATGTTTGTGTGTCTGTCGACCTGCCAGCACTTTCATTTGGTAAGTCACATCATCTTTGTTTTTAGATATATTTTTCCTACGTGGAATGTTTCCCTCTATTTTTATATATATATATATATATATATATATATATATATATATATATATATATATATATATATATATATATATATATACCCACTAACACACTGTAGAGTACACAATAATAATAATAATAATTAACACCAATAGCATTTTAAAATAAGAAATCTATCACTAGATATTTAATGGCATTTTCACATTTCAAAATTGTAAAAGATATATATATATATGGTGTCTGTATATGTGTGGATGGATATGTGTGTGTGTGTGATTGTATACCTGTCCTTTTTTCCCCCCAATGTAAGTCTTTCCGCTCCCGGGATTGGAATGACTCCTTACCCTCTCCATTAAAACCCACATCCTTTTGTCTTTCCCTCTCCTTCCCTCTTTCCTGATGAGGCAACAGTTTGTTGCGAAAGCTTGAATATATATGCTGTTATACTATAAACATTGCAACTAATGGGAATTTTCAGTCCTTGAATGTGATTAATCAGGTAACTATGAATGTGTAGCTAAAGAGTTATGTTTTAAAATTCTCTTTTCAATTAGTAGGTATTCCCAATCTCTTCTTTTGTGTTAAATTGTACCTCATTGAAAAACAGGCTACACAACAATGCTCTGAACCTTAGGCAAGTAGGCAAAGTCTACATAAAAATGAATGCTTGTGTAATAATTGTGCACGTCATAAATCAACTGAAACTAATTTTTATTATCCACAACAAGTACCATTGACGAGCAGATGTACTTGGAAATGAGTGAAAGAATCGAAGATCCTTAAAGGTGGATCTGCAAAATATGCAGTTATCTACATGTATTAGGCATTTTTCTGAACTGAGAATCATTTGAATAGTAAACAAAATGTAAGTTTTTCCACTCTAGTCATTTCAATACTGAACAAACATAAGTTTTTCAACTCTAAAGAGGGTGTGCCTTTTTTGTAACACAAGTAGGCACATGCACACTTTGCACACATGTAAGGAATAGTTGTCTTTATGTTACCAAGGTAAACATACATGAACAGAAGTAGAGTTTAATCTTAGTTTGATTAAATAATTATAAAGTAAACTAACATATGAGCTAAGTCACTGATTAATTAAACAATAATAAAATAAACCTTTCATTGTACCACTCTGTTGCTGCAAACAACTGTTACCCCACACTAATGACCCACTCAAAGCATTAAACAGTGCAGTTGCATAAGATCCCTAACAACCCCTTATTTGGTTACTATTTATCTCATAGATAACTGCCTCGTCATTGGAGTGCTTTGATAGCTAGAATCTGGGTCATTTTCCTGCATAGATTGCAAATTTTTCTTCACTGCTGTTTATTTTACATTACTGCTGCTCAGTTGGACATACAACACAACTTATTACTGTGTTGGCTGAAGCAGTACTGAAGGAATAAGTAATGGCTTGCATTCATAAAACAATGGCATGGTACAAAACAATGTTATTTGTGATTGACGCACTTTGTACACAAGGCTTAAACCACTCTGCTATTGCACAAAAGCTTAAACTTTCATACACTTTTTAACATAATTTCCACTCATATTAAGGCACAAATTTCTGAATTTCATTCTAATAAAAATCTACCATTCTATCTGCTAATCACTGGTAATTGCCCTGCCTGACATTATTGATCCGGCCAGTGTGGCCGAGCAGTTCTAGACACTTCAGTCTGGAACCACACAACCGCTACAGTCGCAGGTTTGAATCCTGCCTCGGGCATGGATATGCGTGATGTCCTTAGGTTAGTTAGGTTTAAGTAGTTCTAAGTTCTAGAGGACTGATGACCTCAGATGTTAAGTCCCATAGTGCTCAGAGACATTTGACATTATTATTTTTGTTGTTGTACTAACAGCCTAAATGTTTTTTCAAGTGCAGGAAGAAGTGTGATCAATTGTTATTACATCAGGGCTATATGAAAGGTGATAAAACAATGGAGACTCCAGGTAGCAATATCAACAATGTAGGAAAAGACAGATTGCTACATACTGTAAAGAAGACTTGTTAAGTTTCACACAGGCACAATTAAAAGATACTTACATACAGCATTAGGTCACTGTCTTCATCAGCAAAAGAGACACACACACCATTTATACGTGGAAGCAAACACACATCAAGCACAAATGACCGCCAACTCCAGCATCTCTGACCAGGTTGTGACTATCAAGCAGAATACAAGCAGCACTCTGGGAGAGGGAAGTGAAGTGGGGACAGAGAAGAACGCTACCTGATAGAGTGTGCAGGGACTAGAATACTGATAGGCACAGCGTCAGGAGGTTGTGGAGCAGGGATGTGGTGGAAAAAGGCATAAAGCAGAGGAGAGAGGAAGTATGGTTGGGTATGTTGGAAGAAGGCATAAATAAACAGAGTGGCAGATGAAAATGTAGAAGAGATTTTAAGATGGAGGGGTTGAAACTGTTGGGTGGAGAGTACGAGGAGGATAAGTTACCATATGTTGAGGCTGGGATAATTACGGGAGCAGAGGATGTGTTGTAAGGATAATTCCCGTCTGAGCCATTCAGAAAAGCTGGTGGTGGAGGGAAGGATCCAGATGGCTCTGGTACTGAAGCAGCCATTGAAATTAAGTATGTTATGTTCAGCTGCATGTTGTGCCACAGGGTGATCTATTTTGCTCTTTTCCTCATTTGGCAGTGTCCATTCATTCTGGTGGGCAGGTTGATAGTCATGTCAATATAAAAAACTGTGCAATGGTTGCAGCAGAGATGGTAAATGATATGGCATTCACAGCTAGCCTGGCATCTCATGGGGTAGGATAAACTTGTGACAAGACAGGGATAGGAAGCACTAGGTGGGTGGATTGGGCAGGTCTTGCACCTGGGGCTTCCACAGGGGTATGATCCTTGTAGGAAGGGGTTGGAATGGGGAGTAGTATAGGGATTCACTAGAATGTTTTTAGTGTGAAAGGGATGACAGCTGTCAAAATGCAGGTACTGTTATTGATTGGTTGGTTTAACATCTAAGAAAGTGCACACTAGGTTGAGGAAGACCACATGAAGCAGATGGGAGAGAGGATGTTGAGGTTGTGAAGGAACAAGGATAGGGTGTCTTTGCCCTGAGTCCAGATGAAGATATCCTCAGTGAACCTGAGAACTAGGGGTTTGGGATTTTCTGAGGCTATGAAGGTCTCCTCTAGGTGGACCATAAAAAGGTTAGCAAAGAAGGGTGCCATGCAGGTGCTCATACCTGTGCTGCAGATTTGTTTATATACCTTCCCTTCATATGAGGAGCAGTTGTGGGTTAGGATAAAGTTAGTAAGATGTATGAGGAATGTGGTAGTGGGTTTTGGAGTTTGATGGATGTTGGCAAAAGTAGTGTTCAACAGTACTAAGACAATGGGCATGAGGGATGTTGATGTATAGGGTTCTGCAAGGTGAAGGGGTGGGGATGGTGGAGAGTGGTGAAGGAAGTGTTTTGGGACACTAGATTACCAGCATCTGGTTGCAGGTGTTGGTCAATGAGGGACAAAATTCCTTCAGCGGGGACACAATAACCAGTCACGATGGGGCATCCGGGTTTGTTGGGTTTGTGGATTTTGGGGACCATGTAGAAGGGAGGTGTGTCATGTATCATATGAGCGAGGAGGGAAATGGATTCAGGGGAGAGGTTCTGGGAAGGACCTAAGGTTTTAAGTGGGTATTGGAGGCTATTGGACTTCTCAGGTGGGATCACTCTGGTGGAGTTTATAGATGAAGGAGTCAGATAACTGGTGGAGGCCTCTCATCAGATAGTCACTGCGATTCATAACAACAATAGTGGAACCTTTGCAGGTAGGATGAGCAGGTCAGGGTTTGTTTTTATGTTGTGTATGGCTACCATTTCTTCAACTTAAGGGTTGGTTTTCTGACAAAGGGGCCTGGGAAAGGTTGGATTGGATGGTGAGGGTAAGTTGGAGATAAGCAGGTGGTTAGATAGTAGGGGAGAGTTGGATGGTGGTATGAACTAGAAGAGGCAGCATTCAATGTTGAAAATAGGGTGGCTATGGTTGGAAGGATTGGTGACAAAGAATTTCTTCCATTGCAGGGATCAGCAGAAGGAGAACAGATCTTTGACAAGTCCAGCATAGTTAAATTTGGGTGTGAGGCTAAGGGTGAAGCCTCTCTTCTGTAGAGCTGAGGGTTTTGGTGGAGAGCTAGAAGGGAGTTTTGGGGGATGTGGCAAGTTGAAAGGATAAGATAGGCGGGGTTTAGTTGTTATGAGGGGTGGATGAGGATTACTACTATGGGTATGATAGGGGATGATAGTGGTGCCCCGAAGTGCCAAGAGGCTGTCAGCAGCTTGAATAACTTATGCAGGTAGTGTCTGGAATGCTCCTCCAGATGCTGGAGAGCAAAGAATTCACTTTCAGAGATGTGATGTGTGAAGTAGGGATTGCGCAGTACTAGTAGCTTGCTGAAGGAGCAGAGGTAGTTCTGGGGTGCCTCTGCCAAGGAGATATGTTTTTTGCAGTACCAGGTTTCTCAGGATCAGGGATTGGCAAAATCTGAAAAGTTGTAGGTAATTGTGAAAGAAGGAATATTTATTGTTTGGCTGTTCACAGGGATTCCATTGCTTAGGCAGCATCTGAGAACAGGAATGTTGAATTGGTTTTAGCCATGGAAAGGGATACTTTTCTAAACTGGTGCAGAAAGCTGTAATTTTCATAGCATGTTGCATAGTTTTGAATGGGACAGAGACCCAAACAAAACTGCAGACTCTAAATATGAGTCATTTTTCTCTGATTATAATTGCTGCTTTGATGTCCTTCCCCCTATAGAAAAACAAAAATCTCTCTCAAATCTAATTCATGGTGAACTGCAGGAATTAAGAAATCTGCAGGTACTCTTATAGAAATCTGGGTTGGCATACTAAGCATAATGCAGCATTAAAGCCATATCTTAGATGCTACAGAATAATCTACAGAAAGGTTATTCATGCAGCAAAAAAACTGAACAATGATTTAATTACCAGAAAAGGCAGCAATAGAAACAAATCAGTTTGGAAGGTCATTGGTAAATCCAAAGTGACAAACAATAATCTTAGCATAAAAAAGGGAGGAAAAGTTTTGAAGACCCTTGATGTGTTACCAATATGTTCAATGACTACTACATTAACAGTGCTCAAAATCTTACCAAGAACCTGGGGAACTTAAAAGATAGTAAGTCAAAATTTCCTACAAATGAAAAGACAATGTTTTTGTAACCAGTTACACATACATAAGTAAGAAATGCAATTAATAAGTTGAAAAATAAAATGTCCTATGGATGTGATGGTATTCTTGATAAGGTTAGAAAACACAGTGCAAACAAAATAATAACTGAACTAGTTGATATTATTAATACATCATTTAAAAATGGTGAATCCCCTTCTGCACTTAAAAAATCAATAATAAAGCCACTATATAAAAAAGACTGTCCTTATACCATATAAAATTATAGACCATTGCTCAACTTTTGCTAAAGTAATAGAGAAGATTATGTATGAGTGACTGTTGAGTTTCCTAAACAAATGCAAATTCTAAACAATGCACAGAATGGGTTCAGAAAAAAACAGGTCTACAGAAACAGCTATACTGATATATCACTTCTTGGAACAGGTTTTAACTGCAGTGGGTAATGAGGACTTAAACTGTGGAATATTTTTAAATCTATCCTAGGCATTTTATTTCATCAGCCACAATATTTTGCTAGAGAAACTGTATTGCTATGAAGTATGTAGAAAAGCACACAGTTGGTTTCAATTGTATCTGTGCAACAGATATCAATGTGTTGAAATAATACACGATGGCACTAAATAATACTCAACAATGCGAAGTCAATCGCGGTGTACCCCAGGGTTGTGTTCTAGGCCCTCTGTTCTCCTTAGTTTTATTAATGATTTTCCTAATCATCTAACAGCAGAATCAGTACTTTATGCAGAAGATATAAGCCTTTTTATCAAGGGAGTTAGTGATGCAGACCTACAAGAAAAAATAGCTTCAACAACGAATGAGGCATATGAATGGTTCTAGGACATTTACTTAATTATAAATGACAAAAAGAAACCACTTGGATAAATTTCAGACACATAAGGAACAAAGTAAAGAATAACATAAGACTAGAGATTGGGAAATGTCTGACAGAACAAACTTCTTGTACAAAGATTTTAGGCATATGGCTGGACAATAATTTAAGATGGGAAAAACATGTTGAACTATTGAACAAAAAACTTAGTAAATACTGTTATATATTAAGAAAACTTAAAGAAAACTGCAATTTTGAAACAGTATTATGTGCTTACTACTCTTACATGCATAGTAATCTAAGATATGGTATTATATTTTGGGGGAATACAGGATTTACAAAAAGTTATTTTAAGCTCCAAAAGAGACCTATTTGTATTCTGAAGGGTGTTGCCTACAGAGATCCATGTAGAGGACTCATTAAGGAGTTGAAAAATTTGACCCTCCCCAGTTTATTCATCTATGAATCAGTATGTTCCCTAAAGTCAAATCAAGAATTCTTTGCTCTAAACAGTAAAGTACACAACAATCAAACCAGAAACAGGCACGATTTCCATAGAAACATGCATTCAAAAGCCCTGTACCACAATAGTGTGATGTATCTATCTAAACAGATAGTGCTCATCTTTTGATTTTTATGCATAAATCTTCATTTTTTTTACTTGCATGTAAAAAGAAGACAAAATATGTAAAGTGTAATTAAGAAAATGTTAAAGTGTAGTTAACAAAATGTTATTTCCCTTAATGGATTTTTTTGGTATACACCTAGTGATTTCTTTTTCATCTTGCATGTAAAAAAAAGGCAAAATATCTAAAGTATAATTAATAAAATGTTAAAGTGTAATGTAGAAAACATTATTTTTCTTAATTGTTAAAAATATAAATAATGCTCTCTCTCTCTCTCTCTCTCTCTCTCTCTCTCTCTCTCTCTCTCTCTCTCTCTCTATATATATATATATATATATATATATATATATATATATATATATATATATATACACTCCTGGAAATTGAAATAAGAACACCGTGAATTCATTGTCCCAGGAAGGGGAAACTTTATTGACACATTCCTGGGGTCAGATACATCACATGATCACACTGACAGAACCACAGGCACATAGACACAGGCAACAGAGCGTGCACAATGTCGGCACTAGTACAGTGTATATCCACCTTTCACAGCAATGCAGGCTGCTATTCTCCCATGGAGACGATCGTAGAGATGCTGGATGTAGTCCTGTGGAACGGCTTGCCATGCCATTTCCACCTGGCGCCTCAGTTGGACCAGCGTTTGTGCTGGACATGCAGACCGCGTGAGACGACGCTTCATCCAATCCCAAACATGCTCAATGGGGGACAGATCCGGAGATCTTGCTGGCCAGGGTAGTTAACTTACACCTTCTAGAGCACGTTGGGTGGCACGGGATACATGCGGACGTGCATTGTCCTGTTGGAACAGCAAGTTCCCTTGCCAGTCTAGGAATGGTAGAATGATGGGTTCGATGATGGTTTGGATGTACCGTGCACTATTCAGTGTCCCCTCGACGATCACCAGTGGTGTACGGCCAGTGTAGGAGATCGCTCCCCACACCATGATGCCAGGTGTTGGCCCTGTGTGCCTCGATCGTATGCAGTCCTGATTGTGGCGCTCACCTGCACGGCGACAAACACGCATACGACCATCATTGGCACCAAGGCAGAAGTGACACTCATCGCTGAAGACAACACGTCTCCATTCGTCCCTCCATTCACGCCTGTCGCGACACCACTGGAGGCGGGCTGCACGATGTTGGGGTGTGAGCGGAAGACGGCCTAACGGTGTGCGGGACCATAGCCCAGCTTCATGGAGACGGTTGCGAATGGTCCTCGCCGATACCCCAGAAGCAACAGTGTCCCTAATTTGCTGGGAAGTGGCGGTGCGGTCCCCTATGGCACTGCGTAGGATCCTACGGTCTTGGCGTGCATCCGTGCGTCGCTGCGGTCCGGTCCCAGGTCGACGGCACGTGCACCTTCCGCCGACCACTGGCGACAACATCGATGTACTGTGGAGACCTCACGCCCCACGTGGTGAGCAATTCGGCGGTACGTCCACCCGGCCTCCCGCATGCCCACTATATGCCCTTGCTCAAAGTCCGTCAACTGCACATACGGTTCACGTCCACACTGTCGTGGCATGCTACCAGTGTTAAAGACTGCGATGGAGCTCCGTATGCCACGGCAAACTGGCTGACACTGACGGCGGCGGTGCACAAATGCTGCGCAGCTAGCGCCATTCGACGGCTAACACCGCGGTTCCTGGTGTGACCGCTGTGCCGTGCGTGTGATCATTGCTTGTACAGCCCTCTCGCAGTGTCCGGAGCAAGTATGGTGGGTCTGACACACCGGTGTCAATGTGTTGTTTTTTCCATTTCCAGGAGTGTGTGTGTGTGTCTATATATATATATATATATATATATATATATATATATATATATATATATATATATATATATATATATATATATATATTTCTACGTATATATATACGCTCCTGGAAATTGAAATAAGAACACCGTGAATTCATTGTCCCAGGAAGAGGAAACTTTATTGACACATTCCTGGGGTCAGATACATCACATGATCACACTGACAGAACCACAGGCACATAGTCACAGGCAACAGAGCATGCACAATGTCGGAACTAGTACAGTGTATATCCACCTTTCGCAGCAATGCAGGCTGCTATTCTCCCATGGAGACGATCGTAGAGATGCTGGATGTAGTCCTGTGGAACGGCTTGCCATGCCATTTCCACCTGGTGCCTCAGTTGGACCAGCGTTCGTGCTGGATGTGCAGACCGCATGAGATGACTCTTCATCCAGTCCCAAACATGCTCAATGGGGGACAGATCCGGAGATCTTGCTGGTCAGGGTAGTTGACTTACACCTTCTAGAGCACGTTGGGTGGCACGGGATACATGCGGACGTGCAATGTCCTGTTGGAACAGCAAGTTCCCTTGCCGGTCTAGGAATGGTAGAACGATGGGTTCGATGACGGTTTGGATGTACCGTGCACTATTCAGTGTCCCCTCGACGATCACCAGTGGTGTACGGCCAGTTTAGGAGATCGCTCCCCACACCATGATGCCGGGTGTTGGCCCTGTGTGCCTCGGTCGTATGCAGTCCTGATTGTGGCGCTCACCTGCACGGCGCCAAGCACGCATATGACCATCATTGGCATCAAGGCAGAAGCGACTCTCATCGCTGAGACGACACGTCTCCAATCGTCCCTCCATTCACGCCTGTCGCGACACCACTGGAGGCGGGCTGCACGATGTTGCGGCGTGAGCGGAAGATGGCCTAACGGTGTGCGGGACCGTAGCCCAGCTTCATGGAGACGGTTGCGAATGGTCCTCGCCGATACCCCAGGAGCAACAGTGTCCCTAATTTGCTGGGAAGTGGCGGTGCGGTCCCCTACGGCACTGCGTAGGATCCTACGGTCTTGGCAAGCATCCGTGCGTCGCTGCGGTCCGGTCCCAGGTCGACGGGCATGTGCACCTTCCGCCGACCACTGGCGACAACATCGATGTACTGTGGAGACCTCACGCGCCACGTGTTGAGCAATTCAGCGGTACGTCCACCCGGCCTCCCGCATGCCCACTATATGCCCTCGCTCAAAGTCCGTCAACTGCACATACGGTTCACGTCCACGCTGTCGCGGCATGCTACCAGTGTTAAAGACTGCGATGGAGCTCCGTATGCCACGGCAAACTGGCTGACACTGACGGCGGCGGTGCACAAATGCTGCGCAGCTAGCGCCATTCGACGGCCAACACCGCGGTTCCTGGTGTGTCCGCTGTGCCGTGCATGTGATCATTGCTTGTACAGCCCTCTCGCAGTGTCCGGAGCAAGTATGGTGGGTCTGACACACCGGTGTCAATGTGTTGTTTTTTCCATTTCCAGGAGTGTGTGTGTCTATATATATATATATATATATATATATATATATATATATATATATATATATATATATATATATATATATATATATATATATATATATAAAAAAACAAAGATGAGGTGACTTACCGAACGAAGGCGCTGGCAGGTCGATAGACACACACACATATCTCATCATTCCATTTTACCCATGTTTCTGCATGTTTTTAAGATATTTGTGCTTATTTTCAAATGTTTTCACCGGGTTTCACGTATTTCTACGTATTTCCGCATATCTGTGCATGTTTCTGCATGTGTTTATGTATTTTTTACTCGTCTTTTCGCTTATCCAGCTCCTCTCACGACCATCAATTATGCAGAAACACGCACAGATATGCGGAAATACGTAGAAATACGTGAAACCAGGTGAAAACATTTGAAAATAAGCAGAAATATCTTAAAAACATGGGTGAAATGGAACGATGAGATATGTGTGTGTGTTTTACAATAAAAGAAGAGGGAGGCAAGAGGGATGGGTTAGGTTGATGACTTAAAGTTCGTGTGTCACGCACGAGGGAAGAAAATGAAACACTAAACCACGTCAGGATGAGGGATGAATTGGGATCAGTAGGAATAAATATAATCATACCTATTGGAGAAAATAATCTGTGCCATCAGATGTTGCATCAACAATCTGTGCAGTCAAGAAGTCTGTATTGTGTACGTACGGTAGTTGATACAATGGGTCTCAGAAGTAGATGCAGTTTGGAAGGTGGCAGATAAACATAGGAAAGAAGATAAAGGACACTGAGAAGAGTTACATTATATATACGTTCAGTAAACTAGATAAACAATCAGTACCGTGTAAACTCCATGAGGAACTTGATACTTTCAGCACGGAGCATGAGCATGTAGAGGAACTCTGGCTAAGGTTTGAAAGAATAGTTGACAGTGCTGAAATCCCTTGGGCTAGCAGGACAGAGTGGATGAGGTTATATTTGTGGAAAGGGGCCAAAATAAGTTACTGTCTGTTGCACTCAACATATAAATTTCATTTGTTAAAACACACAATGACACAAGCAAGAATCAAAACTCTCAAGGTTTTAACGAAAGACCTCCTTTGATTTAATTTAAATAGGCTGAAGGCCACATCGAAGATCCAAGGCACAAGACTAAGCAAGGAATTGAGGTACAGGAGTTCTTCTGGAGGTTTCACTTCCTTAGGGAAAACAAAATTTATCTTCAATATAAATAGGCTAAAAACCTCTGCTTAAATTTTTCCCATATAGTACTTAAGACTAAAATGGAAATCACTATGTATAACACAAGGAGCAGCACTCAGAAGGTTCCAAGTGTTGTCCTGGGGAAGTAACACTAATGCACGTTTAGGTGAGACAGGCAGCCAGACTGACAACCTC
The DNA here is from genome assembly GCF_023864345.2 of Schistocerca serialis cubense. Lineage (NCBI taxonomy): Eukaryota > Metazoa > Arthropoda > Insecta > Orthoptera > Acrididae > Schistocerca > Schistocerca serialis. The sequence goes on from NC_064638.1 coordinate 342,226,763, forward strand.
CTAATCGAAAGGCAACACAACCTGGGGTTGGTTCACGACTGACCAAGTATCTGACCGATTTCCATCAGTCAGATCTAACTGCACAGATAATGGAAAATATCGGCCGATTAAAAGTAAGCCAAGATACCAATAACTTCAAACTAGGCCTCACCAAGATCAAGGCATCAAACACCACTCGAGACAAGTTTAAAAGAATACCAAAGCACAAGTCACAACTGTCAAGTCACTATTGGAGGCTGCAGATTTTAGGCAACAAAACACACGACTTATTATCACACTTGTCAATGGCTGAGGACACAACAATCCACAAATAATGAATAAATCATAACAGTCGAATTTTAAGAACAGGTAACTAATTACTCAACTTGAGGATCCTGCTTTGGAAGAAAGCGAAGGGTCGCTCACACAGCTAGTGCCTCCAAATGCAACAGCGCATCCCCACCACCAAAAGTCCTGGCCTGGCTTCACGCTGTGGAGACTGTGTTGCTGCTCAATTCCAATGAACCAACAAGGTCCAACGACATCCCAACTAGGAAAATGGTGTTCATCCTGAGGATCCAAGACGTTGTCGACGGAGATGACCGACTGAGCAAATGACCAATGGCAGCCCAATTTCAACAACAGTGGTCCCGGCGAATACTGGACCACATGGACCCGACTGTTGCTGGCTGCCAACTCTTCCCTGACTGATACTCGTGTCTGTGCTCAGCAGACCACATGTCATCATTTGATGACCAGCTGACCGACCGACCAACGGCCTTCCATCTGCGTCGACCACAGTCCCAGCTTGTACTTGCACAGTGCAAATCTGCCTGCTACTGACTACTAGTTCGTCCAACTGCTGAGTAACAATGAACCTGACTCAGTCCACAACCCAAAGGCGACTGAGACTCAGAGCTGACTTACTAACATGTGACTGTCTGCCTTGAGACTGACTCTGCCGACTCACTGCACCGACTCACTCCACCGACTCCCTTTCCTGTCAGAGCAGAACCCAGAAATACTCACTGTTGCTTCACAGATAGTAACACAAAGCTAGTATTGATAACGCTGGTGCTGCCACTCATGGGCAATGAAGGTAAGCAAGTACAGTGGCGCCAGAAGACATTAACAGAAAATTTTAAAAAATATTCTCGTCATTTCAGAATTGCAGGAAGGACAGGTCACAATCGTGAGCCCCTCACAGCTCACGTGCACTGGATGGATATGTATCCAGTAGAACAGTTCATAAAGGGGTAGAACCTCCATGGTATACACTTACTGTAAAGAAACTTCTAATGAAACGGAGATGACTGCATAATAGATGTAAAACACAAACAACGCACTAAAGTTGCTACAGTTGTATTAAAAATAGTTTTAAACTTTTCGATCTGCTTCACATAGTCCCACATGACTGACCTTCTTTTGTCTCTAACTGAGCTTGGTACGTTCAATATTCTGGTCGCAGTTTTCTGGACCCACTCATAGTTTTCCGTGAAACATGTTAAAGACTTCACTATTACAGCCAATCAGGTGGGACACACTGGAATCAGACATTGAGTTCTGGGGTTTGGATTCATCTCTCTGACACCATATGGTAACACAACATCTCATACACGTTTTTACTTTTCGGGGATTTTAGAATTGTGTTTGAGTCGTCTTTCACAGTGCACTGCATAGTTGATCACAGATTCTTGAAACTTCCGGTAGTGCCAGATCCAATTAATGATTGCTCCAGTGGATGTAACAACTCTTTGGCTTGCCTTGAAGAAGGATTTCTTTCACACCTTTGTTCTGCCCAGACATAGTAGCTGCAGTATCCAAACAGTGAGCACATAGGAACTCAATTTCTAGTGACAGTCTTAGAAGGATGCCTTGTACGCAAAGACTGAAATACCAGCAATGACCGTCATTGAATCTGGCATAATTCTGCAAAATGGGGAAGTTTTTATTTGCTGCACAGTTTCTCAGTGGATCATGTGAGCCATGATTTGCAACACTTCGTTTTGCATCGCTGGCGCCAACCAAGTGTCACGTCGTTTCAGCCATATGTTCAGTCATGGCACATCATTTTTCCTCTCATCAAGAAGTGTCATGTGGTTCCCAGAGGCCTTTTCATGACCTTTCAATGTGCTTCCTGTTATACCCAGGAACCTGGGTGAACTGATAATTACTAGTAACGCGGTTCTAGCTTTCTTCTGATCGGTCAGCAGATGTCGCGCGACTTGGGCAGTCACAGGTGTACTATTTTCAGAATGCTGAATAATTACAAGAGACTCTCGATGGAAAAGCTCTTCTTGTGTATCTTGAACTTTTCCATAAATTTTTACAGTTACAGGAACCTTCTTTAAGAAAAGCCATCTTTTGTATTGTTCACTAAGTGGATGGATCGAACAGAGTCATAGCAGAAAACACAGCCACTCTTTTCTTTGTAATGTAGCCATGGATAACCCACAAACCATTCCAATTCACAAGATCTTCCATTCGTCCATGGAAACTTACACTTCTCTGCAAGGTAAAATGTTGTTTCAAAGAAGTAGAGCACATTGTATTTTCATGTGAGAATGAGGTGTCTGCACGATTTGACAGCCCAATGCCACAACTTTTATCTCTATCGCCTCTACCTGAAATAACATGACATATCTTGCACACATCACACTAACATAAAAATAGCGTTCAAAAAGCCAAGTATGTTAATGGTGAGCATATAGTATAATAGCACAAGTGTAGCAAGCATAGGAAGAAACACTCATAGCTGAACATAAAATACGAGGGCGGTTCAGAAAGTAACCTCCGATTGGTCACAGTGCGGGTTGTGGGGGGAGTAACGATGCCATCTGTGCGTTCACGCACTCAACAGGTCAGTCGGCATCAAGCCGTGGTCGAGTGAACGTCGTACCTGCACTAGTTTAGTTTTTGTGGCAGTTTGAAATGTGTGCTGCAATAGAAAACCCCGCCAAATGTGAAGTGCGTGCTGTCATAAGGTTTTTTACAGCCAAAGGATATTCTGCAGCAGCTATTCATCGTGAGCTTGGTGCCGTGTATGGACCAAGAGTTATGGGTGAAGGAGTTGTCCGTGAATGGGTATGTTTATTTAAAAGTGGACGAGAAAACGTTCATGATGAAGAGAGCAGTGGTAGACCATCATTGGTGACTGACGAACTCGTTCAGACAGTTGATGCAAAAGTTCGTGAAAATCGACGTTTCTCAGTGTCGGAGTTGTCTACTGGTTTTCCACAGATTTCTATGACTCTCTTGTACGAGATAGTGACAGCAAGATTGGGTTACCGTAAGTTCTGTGCACGATGGGTGCCCAAAATTCTTACCGACCACCACAAAACTCAAAGAATGGCCTCTGCATTAGACTTTCTGTCACGTTATGAGGACGAAGGAGAACCATTGTCAAACAGAATCGTGACCGGTGACGAAACCTGGATTAAGTATGTGAACCCTGAGACAAAAGAACAATCAAAGATGTGGGCACATTCAAATTCGCCTACCAAACCAAGAAAAGCCTCGCAAGATTTTTCTGCCAGAAAACTGATGGCAACAGTGTTTTGGGATGCCAAAGGGGTGTTGTTGGTTGAATTCATGGAACGTGGTACGACCATTAATCAAGACGTGTACTGTGAAACAATAAAAAAGTTACAACGGGCTATACAGAACAAACACTGTGGTATGCTGACTTCCGGTATCGTTTTTTTGAATGATAACGCCCGTCCTCACTCTGCTCGCAGAACAACGGCCCTTCTTGAGTCCTTCAAGTGGGACGTTATCAACCATCCACCTTACAGCCCAGACCTGGTGCCAAGTGATTATCACCTCTTCATGCATTTGAAGAAATGGCTCGGGTCACAGCGGTTTGATGACGACGAAGAGCTCAAAGATGCGGTCACAGGCTGGCTCCAGGAACAAGCGGGTGATTTTTATGCAGAAGGAATTTCAAAGCTTGTGAAGAGATATGATAAGTGCCTCAATCGCTATGGAGACTATGTAGAAAAATAGTGCAAAGATGTAGTTGTAAGATGTATATATTAAAATATTTTTATTTATCTTGGTGTATTTTTTTAAATCAACCGGAGGTTACTTTCTGAACGGCCCTCGTATTTAGCTTCTAGTATCAATGCTTTAAGTATCTTCAACTATAATTACTATGAGGGTGGTCTGGAAAGTTCTCAGAATCACCACGAGAGGTCTGTGCTGGAAAAAATCAAGATTCGAGTGTGATTTGATTTGATTTCATGTTCCATAGGTCCATTTGTGTTGGGTTCACAAGGGCTTGGAATGAGTCAGTTTTTTACAAATACAGTATGATAATCTTATAGCATATACAGACATTTGAGGACATAATTATATAAAAATTTATACAGTAAATTCTTTGAGCAGCAATGCAGAAAAAAGATGCTACATATTTTCTTAGAATCATTAAAGCACTACATAAAAACGGATACAGAGTACAAATGGATACAGAGCTCAGAATGGTTCAAATGGCTCTGAGCACTATGGGACTTAACTTCTGAGGTCATCAGTACCCTAGAACTTAGAACTATTTAAACCTAACTAACCTAAGGACATGACACACATCCACGCCCAAGACAGGATTTGAACCTGTGACCATAGTGGTCGCACAGTTCCAGACTGTAGCGCTTAGAACCACTCAGCCATTCTGGCTGGCTATAAGACTCAAGTTAAATAACATTCTTAGTGGCATTATGTCAACTTCTGCTATATAATATTAAACTTTTACAATTTACTTATTTAAAAGTTCATCTAGACTGTGAAAAGCTTTTTCTAGCAGAAATATTTTTAGTGCTTTCTTAAACTTACTCTTGTAATGAATGTATGTCTTTATTTCAGGAGGAGCAGCACTGAAAAGTATTGTTCCAGTATAGTAGACACCCTTTTGTACAAAGCTCAAATTTCCATGCTCACTGTGTGTGTCATTCTTCCTCCATGTGTTATACTCATAATTACTGTTTGATTGAAATATCTCTATATTTTTACAGACAAAACACATGAGAGAAAAAATATATTGGCATGTGGTTATGTATATTTTAAGTTTCTGAAAGCTATTTCTACATGAGTCTCTTTGGCTCAATCGTCATATAATTCTTAAACTCACTTCTGAGCAATGTACACTTTTTTACTAATGGCTGGTTGCCCAAAAAAATAATGCTGTATTCAATGAGTGAGTGAGAATAGCCATAGTATGCCACTTTTGCAGTGTTGGGTTCAACACATGTAGTGACAAACAGTAAAGCATATGTACCATAGCTAAGCCTCTTACAGAGATCTATAATATGTGAAGAGCAGTTCATTTTTTTGTCGATGTGCACCCCAAGAAATTTTGTTGTTTCCATTCTTTCTATTGTCTGATTACCACATGCCACAGTTACCTCTATTTTTCTGTTCTTTTACAGAGCTGACTAAAGCTGGTCTTACTGGAATTTAGTGAGAGACCATTCACCTTGAACCAATTAACCACATCTGAGAGTATGTGATTAATGGATTCCTCAAGAATACTATATGTTCTACTGCTCATAAAAATTGTGACATCATCAGCAAATAATGCAAATATACATGGCAGGCATGATGGTAAATCATTTATAAAAATCAGGAATAACAGGGTCCAAGAATTGAACACTAAGGCACTCCACATGTAATGGGTTGGGTTGTTTGGGGGAGGAAACAAACAGTGAGGTCATCGGTCTCATCATATTGGGGAAGGATGGGGAAGGAAGTTGGCCATGCCCTTTCAAAGGAACCATCCTGGCATTTGCCTGGAGCGATTTAGGGAAATCACAGAAAACCTAAATCATGATGTCTGCAACACCACTTATTTCTACTTATTTTGTTTTTTGCAAGAGAATCTGAGAAACTGAGCCAATGGGACCCACTTCACCTGTTTTTGGGAAGCCAATATTGTCTGGTGTCATGAAAAGGCAAAAGCAAAAGAGCAGTTCAAACATATGGCATATGACAGTACCCCTGAGGGAAATGGATGCAAGGAACAGGAAAGGACAACTAGGTTCACTCAGTATGTATGCCTGGGGACCTCCTTCAAAATGTTGAAGAGGCTGTTCTGGCAGCCGTTGAGGGAAAAGGACAGAAAAAACTGCAGACTGTGGCCACGTTGGAACAAATGATGCCTGTTGTCTGGGCTCCGAGATCATTCTTGCGTCTTTCCAGCGACTGGCAGAGATGGTTGAGAAGATCAGCCTAGTGTGGGGAGTTTCAATGAAGCTCACAGTTTGCAGGATTGTCCTCAGAACTGATTATGGCACTTTGGTTCTGAGTTGAGTGGAAGGACTAAACCAGAGACTTCATATGTTCTGTGACAAGTAAGGCTGTGACTTCGTGGACTTGCACCATAGGGTTGCGAACTGTAGACTTCTCCTAAATAGGTTAGGTGTGCACTACATATCACAGGCTGCTAGTCATATAGGTCACTGTGTGTGTGGTGTGCACAAGGGCTTTTCAGATTATGTGACTCTCCATCCAATCGAGATTACAATAGCTGTAGGAAACCCAGAAGTATCAATATAAGATTGAAAGAAATGCCTCCTACAGGATCATAGTACTAAACTGCCAAAGCATTCCCATTAAAGCACCAGAGTTTCAAGTGCTCATGAAAAATAGTGACGCTCTCATTTTACTAGGTAGAGAAAGCTAGTTGAAACCTGAAATCGATAGAAGTGAGATTTTTGGCATAAATTTCAATGTATATCGAAATGACATGCAAATGGGAAATGGGAGTGGTGAAATTGAAGGTGGATGTGAGAATGTTTGGGCAAGACTCAGCATGAGATGTGGGCATAAAATGATAATTGGTTCCTTCTATCGCTCGCCAGACTCATCTCCTGATGAGACTGAAAACCTTAGAGAAAACCTCAGTTCACTTGTACATAAGTTTCCCAATGACACTGTAGTCAATGATGGAGACTTTCACCATCCAACAATTTTTTGGGAAAATTACAGTTTTGTTGTGGTGGGTGTGATAAGACATCCTGTGAAACTTTACTAAATGCCCTCTCTGAACATACCTAGACTAGATAGTTAGGAAATCCACTCAAGACCAAAATACAGTATATTGGGTCTAATGGCAACAAGTAGACCTGACCTCTTTGAGGATGTCCAGATCGAAACTGTTATGAGTGACCATGACGCGGCTGTGGCAACAATGATTACAATGAGTACAAAGGACAATTGAAACAAGCAGAAAGATATATATGTTCAGTAATGTGAAAAGAAAAGTTGCTACTCACCATATAGCGGAGATGCTGAGTCGCAGATAGGTCCAACACAAAGACTGTCACAAATAAGCTTTTGGCCAGCAAGGCTTTTGTCAAAAATAGATGACAGACACACACACACACACACACACACACACACACACACACACACACACACACACACACACACTCACACACACTCTTGCAAATGCAACTCATACTCACATGACTGCGGTCTCTAGCAACTGAAGCCATACAATACTACATTCTATACTGGACTTTCCATTGTTTGATATATTTTCAGTAAACTAGATAAAAAAAACAGTAGTGTCATATATCAATGGGGAACTTAAAACTTTTACCACAAGACACATAAAGGAATTCCAGCTCAAGCCCAAAAGAGTAGTTGACAATGTACTGGCTAGATATGTACCCTGTACAGCAGTTCACAATGGAGGGGAACCTACATGGCGTACAGTCACTGTTAAGAAACTTCTAATGAAACAGAGATTACTGCATAATAGATGTAAAACAAAGCGTAGGGCTATAGACAGAGAGATGCTGAATGAAATGCATTTGTCTGTCAAGAGAGTGACGTGTGATGCCTTCAATGGCTACTGCAGCAGAACATCATCAGGTGATATTTCACAGAACCCAAAGAAATTCTGATGATATGTAAAGGCTGTTAGTGGCACCAAAATTAGTGTCAAATCCCTAGTGAATGAGACAGGAATTAAATTGAGGGTAGGCCTAACAAAGCAATAGCTGAAATGTTTAACTCTGTTTTCAAATGTTCCTTTATAAAGGAAAACCCAGGATAATTGCCACAATTTAATGCTCACACCACTGAAAAGATGAATGAAATAAGGGATAAAGTTAGTGGCGTTGAGAAACAACTGAAATCATTAAAACTGAACAAAGCTCCAGGTTCTGATGAAATCAATGTCAGATTCTTTACTGAGTTTGCAGCTGATTTAGCCTCTATCCTATCTATAATCTATCATAGATCCCTGAAAGAAAATATCATGCTCTATTCTTGGAAAAAGACACAGGTCACACCCATCTACAAGAAGGGTGATAGAAGTGATCCACAAAACTAATGTTCTTGGCATTGGTTTGTTGTAGATTCTTGGAACATATTCTGAGCTCTAACATAATGAGTAATCTTGAACAGAATGACCTCCTCAGTGCCAACCAGCATGAATTCCTAAAAAATTGTTCATTTGATTTGAAACCCAACTCACATGTTTCTCACATGCAGTACAGAAAGCTTCGGATGAAGGCAGTCAGGTAGATGCTGTATTTCTTGGTTTCCAAAAAGCATTTGACCCAGTACCACACCTATGTTTATTGTCAAAAGTATGATCTTATGGGGTATCAAGTGAAATCTGTGACTGGGTTGAGGACTTTTTGCTAGGGAGGACACAGCATGTCATCTCAGATGGAGAGTCATTGTCAGATGTAGAAGTAAGTTCATTTGTGCCCCAGGTAAGTATGTTGGAGAGGAGATGGTGGGACAGAGGGGGAGGAAAATGTTGGGTGCAGGGTGTGGGGACAGTTTGTTACCATATGTTGGGGCCGGAATAATTGTGAGAGCGGGGAATTTGTTGTAAGGATAACTCCCATCTTTGTAGTTTAGAAAAGCTGGTGGTGGAAAGAAGGATCCAGATGGCTTGGGTAGTGAAGCAGGTATTGAAATGAAGTATGTTATGTTCGTCTACATATTGTGCCACAGGGTGGTCTATTTTGCTCTTGGCCACCATTATGTAGTGGCCACACCCGCTGGAGGGCAGCTGGTTGGTAATACCGATGCAAAAAGCAGTGCAATGATTGCAGTAGAGCTGGTAAATGATATGGCTGCATTCACAGGTGGCCTGGCCCTTCAAGGGACAGAATAAACCTGTGAGAGGACTGGAATGTTGTGGACATTGGATGGGTGATGGAACACCAATTTAGGTGTGAAAAGTATTTCGATTAGGTGACCTCCATTTCAGGGCATGATGATAGGTAATCAAAGCCCTGGCAAATGATTTGGTTCAGTTGTTCCAGTCCAGGGTGGTACTGGGTGGTGGAGGGGACACTCCTTTGTAGCAGATTAAAAGAAAGAATAATCATACAGAACCTAAAGACAAATCCTGACTTAATATCCTACCGGCAGACAAAGGTTCCACCACTGTTGTAATGAATGGCACTGACAACGTGGTAGAAGGCCTCCACCAGTTATCTGACTCCTCCATGTATAAACGCTGCCAGAATGATCACACCCCAGAGGTCCAACACAACCTCCAATCCCTGCATAAAGCCTTTCCAGAAACTCTGCACTGAATCCATTTCCATCCTTATCCATATAACACCTCACACAACCACCTTCTACATGCTCCCCAAAATCCACAAATCCAACAATCCTGGATGCCCCATTGTGGCTTGTTATTGTGCCCCCACTGAAAGAATTTGTAACCCCCCACATCAAACATACTACTCACTTCCTTCACTGACTCTCCACAATTCCTATCCCTTTACCTCCTGGACTTCTACTCGTCACTGATGACGCCATTTCCCTATGCAGCAACACCCCTCATGCTCATGGTCTTAACAGTATTGAACACTACTTCTCCCAATGTCTTTCAGACTCCATATCCACTACGTCATTCCTCATACACCCTACTAACTTTATCCTAACCCACAACTACTTCTCCTTTGAAGGGAATGTATACAAAAAATCGATGACTCAACCGTGGGTACCTGTATGGCATCCTCCTCTTCTAACCTTTTTATGGGCCATGTAGAGGAGACCTTCCTAATTTCTGAAAACATCAAACTCCTAGTCTGCTTCAGATTCATTGAGGATATCTTCATCCGGGCTCATGGTAAAGACACCCTACCTTCGTTCCTTCACAACCTCAACACCCTCTCTCCCATCTGCTTCATGTGGTCTTCCTCATCCCACTGTGCCACCTTCCTAAATGTTGACCTCCTCCTCTCTGAAGCCTGCACCTCTGTCCACATTAAACCAACCAAAGAACAACAGTACCTGCCTTTTGACAGATGTCGTCCCTTTCACATCAAAAATTTCTCCCTTACAGCCTGGCCAACAGGGGACGCGTATATACATGACAAAAACTACCTTGCTTAGTACAATGAGGTTCTCACCAAGGCCTTCACAGACACACAGTACCCCTCAGACCTGGTCCACAAACAGATCTCCCATGTCATTTCTCCACACACCTCTAGTCCTCCCACCACCCCCAAGAACCAGCCACAAAGGAGTGTCCTCTTCACCACCCAGTACTACCTCAGAATGGAACAACTGAACCACATCCTTCGCCAAGGCTTTGATTACCTATCATCACACCCTGAAATGAGGGTCATCCTACCCAAGATACTTTCCACTCCTCCTAAAGTGGTGTTCTGTCACCCACCCAACCTCCACAAAATCCTAGTCCACCCCTATGCCATTTCCAATCCCAACCCCTTGCCACAGGGATCATATCCTTGTGGAACACTCAGGTGCAAGACCTGCCCAATCCACCCACTTAGCACTTCCTATTCCAGTCCTGTCACAGGTTTATCCTACCCCTTGATGGTCCAGGCCACCTGTAAATGCAGCCATATCATTTACCAGCTCTGCTGCAATCATTGCACTGCTTTTTATATTGACATGAATACAAACCAGCTGTTCACCAGCATGAATGGCCTACGGTAAAAAGTGGACAAGAGCAAAGTAGATCACCCTGTGGCACAACATGCAGCTGGAAAAAACGTACTTGATTTCAATGACTGCTTCACTACCAGAGCCATTTGGATCCTTCCCTCCACCACTAGCTTTTCTGAATTGCTCAGGTGGGAGTTACCCTTAGAACACATTCTCTGCTCCTGTAATTATGCTGGCCTCAACATATGGTAACGTACTGTCGCCACACCCTTCACTCTCCTAGCATCTCCTCCCCATTTACATCTCCCACCCTATTTTTTTGCACTTCTTCCAGTGTACCCACCTATCTTTCCCTGCTCATCTCCTTCACTCCCACTCCCTGCTCACAACCTCCTGACATTGTGCCTATTGGCATTCGAGTCCTGCACATCCTGCATTGTTCACTCTCCCCACCCATACACTACTATCCCTTCTCCCCATCCCCTCCAGATTGCTGCTTGCTCCCATGAGGTAGTTGCATTCTGGCCCAAGTTGGTGGGGTTGGCAGTCATGTGTGCGTAAGGTGCACTTGCTTGTGTGTATGACAGGTGTGTGTTTCACTTTTACTGATGAATGATGTGGCTGAAAACTTTATGTAAGTGTCTTTTAATTGTGCCTGTGTGCAACTTATGTTTCTTCTTTATGGTATGTAGCAATTTGTCATTTCCTACATTGTTGAAAGGTGATAATGGTTTTTCCAACCATAGGATGAGATGAAATCTTGTGTTTATTGTACTGTACATAGATAGGCACTGTGATGAAGAAAAACATCCTTGTATTGAGCATTATTGGGATTGTCTGCTTGAAGTTCTTTTTATTTGGTGGCATTACATACATCCTTTTCTTGGATAACTCTTTTAATTCTGGTATTACATGAGCCATACATGATTACCTCCAGTGACTAATCAAATTCAAATTTTAATTTGTTTACTATTGTACCACTCATGTCAATTTAAATCTCTAGCTACTCTATTCCTTGTGTGCATCTCAGACAGTATTTCTGGTAGTTAGCATGGACACAATATCTGATAGTGTAAGCATTCTGTAAGCATTTCATAAAGAACATTTCTTGAATGTCCAGGAAGCTGATTAGGTAATGGTCAAATAATAGAACTTCTGTATTCTGGAATTTTCTGCTCCAAGCTTCTAAACCAAGTTTTGGTGATAAAAAATTGTCTTCCACATTGTCATAAACACCAGTGCAGTCATTTATAAATGCTGTAATACATTTCCTTCCTATTCCATTACACATAGTGTTTTCTTCATAATTCATTTATCTGTTGGTGAGCTTCATTGCTTTCACATCATTTGCACATGGAAAATAAATCACTGTGCATGTTTCTCACAAAGAAAATAAGTCACAAGATATATTTCACCCTTGCTTGGATTTTCAACTGATGGAGGCATTTTAAATAAACACACTTAAACAGAAACATTGATAAGTGCTCCTATTATGGTGTCTGCAGGCAGCCAATAGTTGTGGGCGCTCGGCAGTCACATGTAAATCACAAAAGCAGCGCTTCAGCAGTAGCAGTTATAAATCTAACCTAATTTAAACAAACATACTTTAAAAAGTATTCTTATTGTTCACTACGTCTGAATAAATAAGATATTTTTATAAGACAACTGAGAGTGAAATTTTTGTAAATAAGCAAATACTCTATTTTTAATTTTCTTTTGAGTTGGTAGAGATTCTCAGTAGGTCATTTTTATGTATTTATTGGTATTAATAAACATAATTGATCATCCAGTGACTTCGTACCAGAACTGCTAGACATCACTTACCTTCAGTGTATGAAATGTGTGACAGAGAAATATAGAACTATGAGTATGAAAGAAAAATATAAAAGTATGAGTATGAACTAGTTTTCATAATGAATAATACCTTCATCGAAGAGAAGAGAGGGATAGGTTGGTGCAGGCTAAAAAGAAAGGGTAGTCCACTTAGACCCCAGGATGAGACAGATCCACTACAAAGGAACTAGTGGCTCCAATAAACTTGGTAGCATGTAACTTTTACATTTATATGAGTCTGTTCACAGTACTCCCAGTGACTATAAAGGACAGTTCACAATTTGTAATATTCTCTGATGACATATATCTACTAACCAAGGGTACAAAGTCAAACTTACAAGGGATAACTCTGCTAATATCTGGTAGAATATTCTCTGCCCTTGATGTTCTCTGCCCTTGATGGGTCATGCATTTTGTTAGAAGAAACATGAAATATTGCTGCTTAAAATTCTTAGATACACTCAGATAGAAATTTCAGCTACAGAAATAATTTAACTAAAAGCAATTATAATTCAACCATACAGAAGCCCATGTGTGGACTTATGTATATTCCTATGGAAACTAGACAGTGCACTCAGTAAACTTAAAACTAAAAAGAAAAATCTAATGGTATGTTGTAATTTTAATGTAAATTTCCAGGAAAACACAAATCGTAAGCGGAATTTGATGACCAACCTTGCAATGCAAAGCTTACAGGCTATAAACATTCTGTCTAGAATTACAAAAATCAAATGCACCAATATTTTTAAATTCAGAAAATAATGACTTCCATGTTGGAACCATTCATACAGTATAGAGTGAACATAATGGGCAGTATATTCCTTCATACAATGCCAAAAACCACATGCAAACAGAAGTAGTTAAAGAAGAGCTAATCCTAAGTGAACAAAATATAAGTACCTCGCCAGGGCAAGGAACGGAGTATGACACCACAAAATGTAAATACAAATGTAACCAGTTCTCATCCTCATCACATGCAGATTCTAAGCTTAAACATTCAGTGTCTTAGAAATAAATCATTAGAACTTGAGGTAGCTATGAACAATGCAAATATTGACTGCTTGTGCATTGTGGAGCATTGATGCAGAAGTTTTGAACTAAGTAGCATTAATATTCATCCGTTTAAGTTGGCAAGCCAATATTGTAGAAAAAATACAAAAAATGGAGGTGTATGTATTTTTACCAAACCAATTATCAGCTATAAAAGAAGGTGTGAAGCTGAATCATTGAGTGTGGAAAATCATTTTGAAGCAGCAGCTGTGCAGTTGAATGAAATACAGGGAAAAGTCATAGTCATAGCAATATACAGACCACCTACTGGTGATGCAGACATATTCTTTAACCAATTAGAAATATTGCTTAACGCTCCATTCACCGATAGAGCCACTGTAGTTGTGTATGGTGACTTCAATATTAATCTTATGAGTGAAAGTAGGCTAAAAGACCAGTTCCTAAATCTGTTATGTAGTTTCAACCTGCTTCCACACATACACCCACCCACAAGAATAACGAATAATACAGTCAGTCTTATTGATAATATATTTTCACATGTAGGATGCACAGAAGTTGAAGTAACAAATACTGATTTGGGATTATCAGGCCACAATGCTCTTGTCCTCAAAATTCCTTCAAGGCCACTGAAAGAAAAAAGAAACACACTTCATGTATAAAAGAAATTCTTCTGCAGAAAACTGTGTAGAATTCATAAATATGCTAACTAATGAGGCTTGGGCAGAAGTACTAACAAATACAAATGATGCATTTAACACATTTTCTTCCATTTTCATGGGATATTTTGAAATGTGTCTTCCAAAAAAGCTGTCAAAAATCAGGTCACATGGCAATACAAAGCCAAGTTCTTGGACCACAGCTGGCATCAAAACTTCCTGTGGAACCCTAAAGAGACTAATTTCTAAAATGAAAACATCCACAGACCCACAATTCATAGAATATGTCAGGAATTACAAGTGGGTATGTAGAAAAGTAATTGCTAAAGCAAAATTCATGAGTAATGGTAGTTTTATAAGACAGTCTGAAAACAAATCAAAAGCCATGTGGGGTATTGTGAAGACTGAAATGGGGAAGAGTTGTGAAAACCAGGACATTAGCCTCAAAAATTTTAAAAATGTCAATATTAATAAACAAGATTTGCCAAATTATATTAACAATTATTTCGTAAATGCAACAACTTCATTAAGCTTAAAATTTACAAATGAAGAAAAACCTGAATATCCAAAAACAGCTTATAGGATGAGGGTAGAGCCAACAAATGAGGATGAAGTGTTGAAAGTGATTAAAAGCTTGAAACCCATAATGTCGGCTGGTGTAGATGAGGTGCCTGTGTCAATCATAACAAGGACAGCACCACAAATCACAAAGCCCTTTGCACACATAGCCAATTTATCATTCAGTGAAGGAGCTTTTCCAGAAAGGCTGAAAATTTCAAAAGTGAAGCCATTATTTAAAAACGGCGACAAGTATAAGGTAAAAAACTATTGCCCAATATCTCTCCTCCCAGCATTTTCAAAAATATTAGAAAAACTGATGAAGCACCAAATCAACAAATATCTAAATGACCATAATTTACTAAACAGAAAGCAGAATTGCTTCCAAGCACGTAAAAATACCAAAACAGCAGTAATGTGCTACACTGAACAAATAATCAAAAATCTATTATAGTGTAGTAGGAGTAAATTTAGACCTCTCAAAAGCTTTGGACACTGTGAACCAGGACATTCTTTTAGAAAAATTGGAAGCGTTTGGTATACATGGGATAGGAAAAAAATAGTTTGAATCATACCTAAAAAACAGAACACAGGTTGTAGGACTGACATCAACTTACTCCAACCACAAAATAAATTCAGTATCAGAGGCAAGAAATGTAGAAATATGAGTACCACAAGGCAGCATCCTAGGGACCATATTGTTTCTTGTCTATATAAATGATTTTCACACCTCAGATGATGCAGCCAAAGCAATAATATTTGCAGATGATACTAGTGTGATAATAAGTGCACCAAAGCAATTGCTACCAACAACTTCTGATAAAGTACTAAATTACATCCACTCTTGGTTCAATGCAAACAGGTTGACATTGAATGTAAATAAAACAAATTATATGCAGTTTGGGAAAAGATGTAAATCTCAATCTGGTGTGGGGTGACAAAGCCTTAGACAGAGTGACATCCACAAAATTGCTGGGGATTCATGCAGATGAAAACTTAAATTTCAATGACCATGTAATAAAACTTGCACAGAAACTTAATTCAGCCTGTTTTGCCTCAGAATTATTGCAAATGTTTGTACCTCAGAGGGTGCCAGAATGGCATATTTTGGCTATTTTCAGTCTCTTGCTACATATGGAATAATATTTTGGGGTTCCACAACAGGGTGCCTAAAACAAATTTTTTTGTTGCAGAAGAGGGCCATCCGAATAATAACTCACAGTCATCCACAGACACACTGCAAACCAATATTCAAAAAGCTTACAATACTTACTATACCATCATTATACACATACAAATGTGTATTGTATGTCAGGACCCACTTTGCAGATTTTCAGACAAATGCCGACTTTCATAACTACAATACCCATAATAGCACAGCACTCCATACTCAGCGAACAAAAAGAACGAATCCACAAAGGCATGTGAGCCATATCAGTGCAAAACTGTACAATGCACTGCCAGTCAACATCAGGCAGTTAGAAGGTGATAACAAATTTAAAACAGAATTTAAAAAAATTCTAGTAGAACAATGTTTTTATTCTGTAAATTACTATGTAAGTCAATAAATTTTTTCTGATGATATTTATAAAGGGAAAATGGAAAATACTCTATCTGTACCTAATCATTCATTACCTAATCATTCATTACATTTACATACGCAAAGGACAGCTGTTGTGTGATGTAAATATATACTTAAGCAGTGTTGTGTATATAAGGACTTGCCATTTAGGGAGGACAAAACTAAAGCCTTATGAAAAACAGACTATGCATTTAAAATAACAAGCAGGGATGTATATAGGCTATATTAATTTCATTGTATTATTATTAGCTTCATTGTATTATTTTGTTTTGTACTTTTTTACATATATATTGTTTGTGTCCCATTTCTTTGAAATGACTTACATGTACCCTTGACAACATCCATACAATATTTATTGTCAACGGATGGATAAATAGAATAAATAAATAGATAAATAAATAGTACCTTCAGACAACTGTTAGCTAAGGAAACAAGGAGTGCAGTATGTGAGCATGGCAGAACATATGAAAAGCCCAACGTATTTGAGGAAATATTTACTAACTGCTATGAAACTGCATTCCCAATGGAGAAACACAGACTAAGATCTAATAACAAAAACAAGTCTTGGATAACAACTGGAAACAACACTGTAAGGAAGGAAAAAAAGAAGAGAGAGAGAGACGAAAGAGAGAGAGAAGAGAGAGAAAAGTATTATCAGTTTCATGCTTACTACAGAAAATACAAGACAACACTCAAAGAGCTGCTAAGGAAGCAAAAATGAAGGCAGATTACTTTTATATATAATCTGCTGCAAACAAAACAAAAGCTATGTGGAAAATCACGAAATGACAGACAAATAATGTCATTACCAGAAATGCCAATAGCAAGCTATGTCAAAATGAAGAGAAAACGACAGACCAAAGGAAAGTAGCAAACTTCTTCAACAACTATTTTACAAATATAAGTGGGCAACTAATAAGCAGCACTGTTTTAAAAGCTATTAATGAAAAACAGCAAACAGCAGGTATACTTTTATGCGTAACTAAAGCGTTTTACACGGTAAACCATAGAACTCTTCTAAATAAGCTTGAATGCCATTCCATTAGGCGATTAACAAATGAATCGATTCATTCATTTCTCAGTGACCACAAGCAAAAAGTATGCATTATGCATGTAGATGAAAAACCACAAATAATCATCTGATTCTAATTCTGATTCTCTGATTCTGAAGAATGCTCAGTCACCTGTGGGGTACCTCAAAGGTAAGTGATAGGACCTCTTCTTTTCCTAATATATAGCAATGATTTGGATGTACATGTTCAATCACACAAAATAATTCTATTTGCTGGTGACACACCAATATTAGTAAAAGCAGCAAAAAATGATGATATACAACATAAAGTAAGCTCTGTTCAAATCAACTATAAATGATTTGCAATGGATCAGCTTATAATAAACAACAAAAAACAGTAGCATTAGATTTCCATAACCCTCAAAACAATACCCAGCATTAACCCAGATATCACCATCAACCAACAACCCTTCACTAATAAAGAATTAACTGAATTTCTCGAATTTTGGATTCAGAGCAAGCTAAAATGAGACAAACTTATCAAACATGTTAAGGTCAAGCTAAATACAGGCTGTTATCTTTTAAGGACTCTAAAAGGATGTAACTGTCTAGTGTGCATATTTGATTACACACCTAAAATACAGACTCAAATTCAAAGGGAATTCACCAGCAGCTCAGGGACCCTCAGAATCCAAAAAAGAGCCTTTAGGATTATTGTAAGGAGCAGAACTAGACAGCGATATAAACATTTAGAACACTGAAAGTGCTACCACTACCTAGCATGTTTATTCTTAACATGCTAATGTATGTTAAAACACATGTAATCAGAAATGATAACAGTATTAGAAAAAGAATGTGGCTTACATAATCACAACACTAGATTAAAATGTAATTTTCATTTACTCCCAGCTAATACTAGTTTAAATCAGAAAGGTACATGCTACTTGGGAATATAATTATTCAACAAGTTGCCAAATTATATAAAATGTATACTAAATATTAGTACTTTTGAAATGTATGTTAGAAAATATCTACAGTACTACAGTACAGGCTGCACTAACCCAAATAAATAAGAATTTTGCTTATTATACTCTCCAAACTAATAAAACTCAATAAATATTGCCTCCTTTTGTTCTTTGTTCACTGTTGAGTATTAACAGAAACTAGTTTTTGCAGCATGGATCACTGGCACTACAAAACACTTTCTTGGGCACAATCTTATTTTTTGGGATTTATATTCTTTTCCATTGTTTCTTAACCTCTTCCTTTCATTATCCTTCTACTCATTTTATTTACAAATTCTTATTTTTACATGTACTGTTGCACTTTTTTCATGAGTAACAGCAAAACAACACCTATTGCCGCCATCTTGGTAACATTTGAACAACATTTGAGAAATGCTTTCTAATTGGCTTTCTGAAACCAAGTTAACTAATGAGACAAATTGTCTCACAAGAGACAGAGATACTATTGGCATGGGCCTCTTTTACACTGGGAATGTGTCAGTCCTGAATAACAGCAAATATAATATGCTCTCTTTAAAGGAACAGGCACATGCCACTGTGCTATAAGTTCCCACCTACGATGCTAGATGGCATCAGCTGTCTTCCTGTACCAAAATCACAAAATTACCATGCAGGTGGCATGCGCCTCTTTTCCACTGGGCCCCTCAATTACAGGCCAACTGTTCTATTGTTTGGCATCTCAAAAAATTTAGACAATGTCTTCCACAAAAACTTACAGGCTTTATGCAAAAATACCATATTCTGTGCACAGAACAATAAGGGTTTAGGAGGAGCTGCTCAGCCAATACTGCTATGTATGAATTCTTGTGTGAAATTTACCAGAAAGTGTACAGTGGCAAATACATTACTGATGTATGCCTTGAATTGTCAAGAGTATTCAGTTTTATACATCATGAAGCACTACTACAGAAATTAAATCAACTAGGCATTCAGGCATACCTAATGACTGGGTCAGGTCCTATCTCTGAGGACATAACCAAACAGTGGAAATACAACACACTGAATGCAACAAAACTGCAAACAATTACTCAGATTACAAGAGATGAAATTTGATGTTCCCAAAGATTCAGTAGTGGGACCAGTGCTGTTCCTGTCTATGTAAATGACCTACAGTCAAATGTACGTTGTCAAAATGTGTACCAGTTTCTGATGACACAAGCCTTCTCATCAGCAGAAAACAGAAAACTTACTACAAGAAAAAATAATAAAGACAGTGGGCAGCTTAACAAAATGATTCATATACAATGAGCTAATCAGAAATAAAGAAAAAACTGCAACACTTACCTTCTCTAAACTCAAGGAAAAGGTCTGGCAGATTATAATATCTAGTTTCAAAGAAAGTTGTAAACAGGGTTAACTTGACAAATTTTCCCACTTTGATTCAAGAAAATGTTATGTGTGGAACTTATACTGAGAGACTCGTAAAACAGTTGAGCACATCCTGCTGTGTGACGAGGATCCTTGAGAGCTGCTGCAGCAAAGACTGACTAAAAAGTGTGTACTATGCAAATATCCAGTTACTCCTGAAGTATGGAGTCATTTCCAGGGGAGCTTCTCCAAATAGCATTAAGCAATTCAGAAAGCAAAGAGGAATCATAGAAGGTACCACACACTGAAAATCTTGCAAACCAGTCTCCAAAAACTGCAAATCCTTCCATTCTCGTGCTGCATCTATACAAAACCATAATATTCATAATGCAGAATGTGACTGATAATTCTGCACTCTTCCTCAAAAATGAATATATACAATCCTACAATATAAAGCAAAAAAGGGTCTCTATAAGCACCAAACAAAACTAAGCCCTGCCAAATAGTAGTTGTGTATCTTGGAAAGAAAGATATTTAGAACATTACCAAATAACATGTAGTCAATAAACAGCACTGCAGGATTCAAAGCTGCAGTGAAGGCACATCTGACTGACTACTCCTTCTATAGCCTGAAAGAGTTCTTTGGTAAATAATAATAATATACCAGTATTATGCATTGAAACCATAATAGCATTGTAACCTCTGGATGAATACCATTAGTAATATACCAATAATCTGTTTTGCAACCATAAGTAATGAATGATATTTTATAATGATAGAAACAGTACTGTGTTAATTGATGTTCTACCTCTTACTATACATTCTATGTACCCACAAGAACTCATGTACAATTAAATAAATAAAGTAATTTGACAGGTTCACAGGAAATGGATTAAGTCTTAATAAGACAAAGGTTCATGTTATGCAATTTCAAACAAACATAAACAACCTATTATTAGTAGATGCAGACATCAATGGTAATCAATTAAATGAAATACTGTGTAATATTTCTCGGGTTCCAAATGTATGATGAGTTAAAATGGAGTCAACACATTGAAAACTAATAAAGAGGGTCAGTTGAGCAGGTTTCAATATTAGAAGTATCTTTCAGTGTGTTTACCTCTGGTTATGATGTTGGATTCTTTTGGATGTTTTTGTGCTCTTTTGTCTTATGGAGTGGTCTTCTGGAGCAGTGGATAGTGGATGAAATATTTCTTCAGAAAGAAGTTAATAAAATATTGTGTTAAGTAAATAATCAAACATCTTACAAAGGTGTATTTAAGAACATTTGTTTCAATGCTGTAATCATCTCATGGAATGCTAAAAGCTTAAAAGGTATATTACTAAAAGATTTATAGATATTTTTGTTTCTAATAAGAGAGAGGGAGAGAGAGAGAGAGAGAGAGAGAGAAAGTAGCCAATCAAAGAATAATTCAAACACACTTATAATTTTTTTTTGGAGTTTTTTGTCTTGTGTCCTTTCAATACTTCTTTAACATCTATAAAGAAGAATACAGAACAGACTCACGTTTCAGACAGCAACTTCTTAACAATCTTCAGTTTGGTTTTTGGATGGCTACTATGTAAATAAATTCAAACATGATCTCACACATGTAGGTTTAGGGGTACTAAAGCAATGGCAACTGTACATCACTGTGTGTGTAAATTGCTTTTTGGTAAGCTTCTGATACCACTTTCTTACTGTACATATTTACATTTCTCAGACCTACCAAAGATTGCTGGAAAAGTAATATTATTGTAAAGAGACTATGTTTAGAAACCATTTCTATACTGTTGATGTAACAGATCCTGTGAAACTATACAGAAATTGTGATCTAATTTGATATAGCATACACAGCAGTAGATTTTATATACCAGTATAGCTACACATGCCATATCAGTACTTCAGTATGATAAGATTCTTAAGCTGTAATTACAGGATAGTGCTTCTGGAGATTATCAGTGCTTCTAAAGTTTGCATAAGGTTTTTACAAACAGTTATCAATTTATCAGTTTATCTGCACAGCAGATTATAAAGTAGTCATTTGTCAAACACAAACTACATTACATTTACAACATTATTAAATTTTTATGATCTATTTGAATTAGTGAATTGCAAGTAATTCAAAGAGTCAATACATGAAACATACCACTATTTTCATTAATGAATGTTATGCACAATTAAATTGTATAGCATCCCTTCTTATTAAAGACAATTATAACCTATTTTACTTTCTCTTTGTGCAGAGTACTACAAACGTCTCAGAAGAAGTTGGAATACCCCTTGAGATTGAGAGACCCAGGGAGATAAGTTGCATTTCACACCATTCTCTAACTTTGTGTCAGCAGCAGTTGTTTTCTATTGAAGGATCAAAGTGGATAAGAGAAAATTATTGATTCATAGATATTTGTTGTTGTGGTCTTCATTCCATTGAATATAGGTCACTGTGCTACTCTATCCTGTGCAAACCTCTTCATCTCAGCATCTCTCAATAACTTTTTCAACCTACATCCATTTGAACCTGCTTACTCTATTCACCTCTTGGTCTTCCTCTAAAATTTTTAGCCCCAATACTTCCCTACAGGACCAAATTGATGACTACTTCCTGCCTCAGAATGTGTCCTATCAATTAATTCATTCTTTTAGTCAAATGGTGCCAGGAGTTTCTTTTCTTCTCAGTTCTATTCAGTACCTCCTAATTAGTTATGTGATTTACCCATTTAATGTTCAGCATTTTTCTCTTGCACTAAATTCCAAAACCTGCTATTCTCTTCTTGTTTCAACTACTGAATGTCCACATTTCACCTGCATACAAAGCTATATTCCAGACAAATACCTTCAGAAACGATCTCAAAATTTTTATTTATTCTCATTGACCTCACAGATATAAAAGTTAAATATACTTGTAAAAACCACAATGGTTCAATAGATTATATTATTTTAAACAGATTAAAGATTAAAGAAGGAAGGAAAAAATAGAAAAAATACTTCAAATCAAGGCTTGACAAGAACCAAACTCGTTGAAGAGCAGGTTCACTTTGGCAAAGTTCTGAGGAACTTATAGTGGGAAACAGAATCCATCTGGGATGATTAGTAAAGTAGGCTCGAAGACCACAACTATCATGTTTACAGAGAGTGCTCTGCAATAGAATACTGAGGATTGTCAGTGTTTACTTTCTGTCTACCTTCCTTAATCCACATTTACCATTTGGTAGTTGCCATAACAATATAATATCTTGGCAGTGAATGGACGTAAGATGGTATACAAGATATATTGCTTTGTAAGTAGCTTTCTATTTTCTGGAATATGTTTTGCAGGTAATGTTAAGATTCTGCCTAGTACAAAGCTTACAGTGTGGGCAGTCAAAGGGATAACAATCATAAATGAAGAAAATTGGTTCAGATGGAGTATAGGCTCCACCTGTGATATGGCAGAAATTGGATGGGAAGTAGAAAGTTATTTGAGATGGTGCAGAGAGAATATTTTGCAAATTGGATCCTGTTTCAGGTCATTATATCAGAAAATAACAGTCCTGTCAAAGAGGCTGATTAACACCTAATAGTCCATGACTGTAGGCAAGAGAGTTGTACCTAGGAGCACATGGTGTTTTTTGGTCAGTATTTCAGTCTATTCACTGATTTTAGAATCACAATAAGAAATGCACATTACAGACTACCACAAGTAGTTGCTGCTATTTAGTACAGTTTTTGACACTACTATATGTGGGGTTGTGTTTTGTGCAGTATTTGTAAATGTTTTAAGCTCTACACATCTAAATGTTGTATAATGCATTAAAGCTAATTGGAATACATTGTTAATTCATCATGTACAGAATTTTATGTTAAGTAAAACTCTACACATTTTTAAAACTAGTTATATAACATGTGGATGATGAAGCCATACTTCTTTGGCCATGCATCATTTTGTAGCTTGCAACAGAAGAAGGGCTTTTGTCATGGAATGTGGAATAGCTGCAAATTAACTGAGTTTTGTTATCATCTTAACATTATACCTTTCGTGAAAATGGAAATTTTTGTCAGTTTCAAATAGCTACTGTTTAAAAATTTATTTTACTCATTACTGGTTTTTAATACTTCTGCTATATTTGATTTCACTTAATGATTATTAGTGTTGAAGTAAAGTTAAACCACAACAATCTTTGCAACACAAATTGTCTCAAAATAAAGCTTTGGCTAATTCATTTTTCTGTCATTATATCTCTGGATCAGCAGAAGAATAGTGATAACAGCAATAAACACATAAGTGTCATTTTCATTTATGTAGAGCTGAACTCACTTTCTTAACAAACTTAATACAAGATTTCAAGTTAAATTTAATTCTTCTTTCAAAACTGATGTTGACTGAGAACTGTGGGAGATTCTATAGGGTAATAGATAGGGAGAGGGGGGGGGGGGGGGGGTTTGTTGCCAGTTTTGTAGGAAATATTTACGCTGATTGTTGAAATTCTCTCCTCAATGACTGCAAAACAGCACATCACTACATTACTTCACCCATGCACAATGCATCAGCATTGTGATGCAGCTATGAATATAACTAATTAGGTGAACTGTACATAGCACCGAACTTAGAATTTTGTTCAGTAGTATTAAAAAAAAGTTATTGAAAAACATTTCAGTGGTTGGGGACAGGGATGTTCAAACAGCATTATATTATAGGAGTGCTACTGAGTGAATATATCATTGACTACAGGGTATGCCAGTTACCACATGCAAAATGGAAGAATTAATGGCTCTTATGAAAGAACAGCCAATGGCCTTGCCACAGTGGTTCACTGGCTCCAATCGTATTATGATACTTAAATGCTATCCTTCACATGGATGGGTATTTGTCTATGTGTGCCAGGCACTGTTGGCAAGTGGGGTGCACTCAGCCCTTGTCAGGTTAACTGAAGAGCTACTTGACTGAGAAGTAGCGATTTCAGTCACAAAAACTGACAATAGGCAGGAGAGCCCTTCATATTAGCATCCTGTGACGCCCATTAGCTGAGGATGACATGGAAGTTAGTCAGAGCATTTGGCCCTCTGAGGCCTGTTTCGACAGAGAGAGATGAAAGAACAAGCAGAAAAATTAATGAAATTAGACAAAGTGTCTAATAGCATTACAGATTTTAAAAAATGAGGGCATGAAGAAGCTTTGAAAGTAGATTAAACCTCTAATATAAAAGAGACCTTATTAAATTTATCTAAGGAGTTACAAGTTGAGATAGAAAAACAGTGTAACTTCGTCAGGAAACATATTTTTGAATTTGTTAAGGAAGTAGACAATAAGATGAAACATAGAGAGGAATTTTCCACCCAGGAATTCAGAGATATACCTGGTCAAATCTCAGATATGCCTAGCTGAGTAGGTGTGTTAGAACATAGTAGAGAATTGGTCAATGTAGCTAGTGACCCAAATGCTTTGAATATTTGGAGAAATGTCTCCAGGCATTAGTTGAACAAAAGTTACAAGAAAAGGTAGATTCTGCCACTGCTACAACTAATTATTTGGGTGATACTGTTGAAAATCAAAAAGAAGTTTGGGGTCCCAACAAGTATACTTGGATATACAGCGATTGTAAACCTAACCCTGAGGAGTATTGCAATTGTAATGAATTCTCAATAGAAGATTTCATCTATGAATCCAACATGTGTGGATCCAAAAATGTATATGAGTGTTAAGGTGGACTGTAATCAGCATATATTTATAAATGGAGTATTAAGTTGTGAATACACATTACATGGATTATCATGTCACCTATGTCAGTTGAAACAGGAAAGTTTGTGCAAATAGCTTCTGTGATGGGTTTGATAAGGTTCATTATGTTGGTGCCCTGTATGTGCTAATAATA
Organism: Schistocerca serialis cubense; assembly: GCF_023864345.2. Lineage (NCBI taxonomy): Eukaryota > Metazoa > Arthropoda > Insecta > Orthoptera > Acrididae > Schistocerca > Schistocerca serialis. The sequence continues at coordinate 342,252,464 of NC_064638.1, forward strand.
CACTCCTGGAAATTGAAATAAGAACACCGTGAATTCATTGTCCCAGGAAGGGGAAACTTTATTGACACATTCCTGGGGTCAGATACATCACATGATCACACTGACAGAACCACAGGCCCATAGACACAGGCAACAGAGCATGCACAATGTCGGAACTAGTACAGTGTATATCCACCTTTCGCAGCAATGCAGGCTGCTATTCTCCCATGGAGACGATCGTAGAGAAGCTGGATGTAGTCCTGTGGAACGGCTTGCCATGCCATTTCCACCTGGCGCCTCAGATGGACCAACGTTCGTGCTGGACGTGCAGACCGCGTGAGACGACGCTTCATCCAGTCCCAAACATGCTCAATGCGGGACAGATCCGGAGATCTTGCTGGCCAGGGTAGTTGACTTACACCTTCTAGAGCACGTTGGGTGGCACGGGATACATGCGGACGTGCATTGTCCTGTTGGAACAGCAAGTTCCCTTGCCGGTCTAGGAATGGTAGAACGATGGGTTCGATGACGGTTTGGATGTACCGTGCACTATTCAGTGTCCCCTCGACGATCACCAGCGGTGTACGGCCAGTGTAGGAGATCGCTCCCCACACCATGATGCCGGGTGTTGGCCCTGTGTGCCTCGGTCGTATGCAGTCCTGATTGTGGCGCTCACCTGCAAGGCGCCAAACACGCATACGACCATCATTGGCACCAAGGCAGAAGCGACTCTCATCGCTGAAGACGACACGTCTCCATTCGTCCCTCCATTGACGCCTGTCGCGACACCACTGGAGGCGGGCTGCACGATGTTGGGGCGTGAACGGAGGACGGCCTAACGGTGTGTGGGACCGTAGCCCAGCTTCATGGAGACGGTTGCGAATGGTCCTCGCCGATACCCCAGGAGCAACAGTGTCCCTAATTTGCTGGGAAGTGGCAGTGCGGTCCCCTACGGCACTGCGTAGGATCCTACGGTCTTGGCGTGCATCCGTGCGTCGCTGCGGTCCGGTCCCAGGTCGACGGGCAAGTGTACCTTCCGCTGACCACTGGCGACAACATCGATGTACTCTGGAGACCTCACGCCCCACGTGTTGAGCAATTCGGCGGTATGTCCACCCGGCCTCCTGCATGCCCACTATACGCTCTCGCTCAAAGTCCGTCAACTGCACATACGGTTCACGCCCACGCTGTAGCGGCATGCTACCAGTGTTAAAGACTGCGATGGAGCTCCGTATGCCACGGCAAACTGGCTGACACTGACGGCGTCGGTGCACAAATGCTGCGCAGCTAGCGCCATTCGACGGCCAACACCGCGGTTCCTGGTGTGTCCGCTGTGCCGTGCGTGTGATCATTACTTGTACAGCCCTCTCGCAGTGTCCGGAGCAAGTATGGTGGGTCTGACACAGCGGTGTCAATGTGTTCTTTTTTCCATTTCCAGGAGTGTATGTGTACTGTTTAATTCAATGAGTGGAGTAAAGACATAAGATGTATCTATTTTCCAAACCTGGGAGGAGACTATAGTAATTAATCTGGAAGCTGTTATGAACCATTGTGGGTGCAGGATGCCTCCTGTTGACAATAACAGAACTGGAGGAAAGACTTTTATTGATTTTAAAGGTTGTGAGATAAAATTATATGATTTTATTTATTTTAATTACTTGTCTGATGCAAGAGCACCTTGTAACTCATTTACTTGTTTACTGTTTAAGGAATTGAGGGGAGCAATGAGACTTTTCATGCTTACATAATGTGTTAAGAAGTCAATTGTTTTCAACTGCACTAGCAGCAAATCTACTGTTGAATAAAATAGGATCACTAATTCAGCAACACAATGTAAGATTAACATAAAATAAATTACTTGCAGGCAGTAAAGCATTTCTGCACAATAAATATTATATTCAATTTTTTTTAATTGAACATTAAATGAATATTATAACTGCCAGTGCAACTATATGTAGTTATAGTTGTTTTGTTAGTATATTAATAATTGAGGTGTTGCTAATTATCTAAGGCAATAGAGCTGTTTGCTTATCTATTTATTTATTTAAGATTAAGTAGTGAAAGAGACTGGATGTCTGTGTAGAACCAACCATTCTAACAAGGATACCACATGGGCTCTACTGATCGCAGTTCAACTGATTCCTGAGTTCCAGACCATTTTGAATGAACTACCCCATATATCTACAGGGTTTATCACCCATAAAAATTATGAATAGAACAGTTATTCATGAACCACTCTTAAAGTTTAAGTGCCTAGCTTCAATGCCAATTAAGATCAAATAACTACATAGTAAGGTAAGACAAATTTACAAAAACCATCAGAAGGTGGATTATGAAAATTTAATGAAGAAGCAATTTTACATGCATTCTATATTAATGACTCAGTATTAGTTGAGAATATCCATTCTAGTTCTAATTTTAAGGGGGAGACACTCATTTTTTTGCACACTGGAGAGGATCCATGAAGGTACTGGATCTACACCCCCCAAAGGCAGTATACTTTGCTGACCCAGAGACTGGTAAAGAGAAGGGCTTATACAATAATGATATGCTGAAGAAATTCAGACCCCTAGAAGGATCTGTGGGCTTTGCAGTGTATGTCACATGACTCACTGTGGTTTTGTTCACTGCCAGGTCTCCATAGATACTCTGAAAGTGCTTATGAATGTGTGTGATGTTCTGGTCTTCTGCCCAAAGAAACTCAACAACACCTACAACACCTCACTGCTTGGAATGCACCTTTGTTATGGGCGCTATTTTGAAGGCTATGTGTAGTGCCACCACCTCTTGGAACTTCATGAAACTATAGGAGCTGTTGTCTGAGTTAATGTATCAGTATTTCATATTTTATTTTCTGTGAAGCAATTTCTTTTATTCTTGCTATATTGTGCTCTTTAATTTGAATGTATATCTCACTGTCTTGTCCTGGTCATTGCACAACACGTCACAGAAGCTTAACATAGTTCTCTCGTAGATATAAGAAACAGATACAATAATACAGAACCCATTATAGTTATTCTATATGTCAAGCCAGAGTTGGCATATATATGATGTGTAATTTATACTGGGAGTAAGGAGAATTTTTTACTTTTCCTACACTTATAATATTTGGTAAGGGAGGTTATCAACCAAATGCTAGTAGCAAGGTAGGGAAACAGTGTTAATAGATGGCCAAGCAGTTCTAGGAACTTCAGTCTGGAACTGTGTGACCGCTATGGTCACAGGTTCGAATCCTGCCTCGGGTATGGATGTGTGTGATGTCCTTAGGTTAGTTAGGTTTAAGTAGTTCTAAGTTCTAGGGGACTGATGACCTCAGATGTTAAGTCCCATAGTGCTCAGAGCTATTTTTGAGTGTCAATAGAAAGACTTCCTTGTTATGATGACAGCTTGATGAATTATGAATGTGTTGTTACTTCATATCATCATTCTTACAATAAGGGTACATTAGGATCAATTTTTGGGTCCTGTATGGGTGAAGCTGAGACAGGTCTGTTCTGTAGCATATGCAAACCATACTTCATAATCTGGCATCTCGTTGAAGAACACATCATGGAGGGATACTGGTATGGGGGATGGTATGGGATTCTTTCTTTGGATGTCTCATCTTATTTCTTCCCTTGCTCATACTCATTTTTTAATTTTCTTTTTCTTATTCCACTGACTGGAGTACCTATTGTATCATTCCCATTTCCACATTCATTCATTTCTATTACTGAAACCCTTCTTTTCCACAGACCACATCAAGGAATTAAAGTTTACCATTGTAGGATAGCGTGAGGCAATAACACATCTACAACAACGATACACACATACAGTTAACTGACACAGACAATATATCTGCTTCTAATACATACGTTAACCATGTCAGAAAACAAGAGGAAGCACTAGAATTGAAACCATTCCCTAAGTGAAGGTAAGTGTGATGGATCAACATACAGTGTCCAGTCATATTAATGTGGAAAGACTGAATAGCCACCTTTTGCAGTGCTCTGCACTGCAAGAAAGGCAGGAAGAGAGTCAGTGAGGTCCTTGAAGGTAGCAACAGGGATGTGGAGCCATGCAAAATCCAGTACTATGATCAGGTGTGCTCAGTTTCTTGATTGAGGATCCATGGCATGAACAGCCCAATTGAGGCGATAACATAGATTCTCAATTAGGTTTAAACCTGGGGAGCTTGGTGGCCAGGACAGTATGGTAAACTCATTGTGGTAGTCTTTGATCCATGCATGTAAACTTCAAGCTGTGTGAACCTTTGCATAGTATTGCTGGTCGATGACTTCATGCTTAGGAAAAACTGCCTGATTCTCAAGAATAGATGCATAGTTGTGTCAATCCATTGTGCTTCTAGAATAATGAGATCACCCAGGCAATTTCACAAAAACATTCCCAAGACCATAATGCTCCCTGCTCTGATTTGGACCTTTCTGACAATATTTGCAGAGTGTTTGCTTTCAGACATTTCATTCCAATGGAGCATAAAATGTCACTTATCACCTGCTACAGAGGCCCATACACAATAACATTCACTGAACAGTTGTTAAGGAGACACTGTTGGTAGTCCCTTCGTTCATCTGGGCAATCAGTTGCTCAACTGTTGCACATCTATTTGCCTATACACATCTCCATAGCCACCATTTACCCTTGTCATCATCTATGGCCCACAGTGCAGCACAGTGGCCTCAGTGCAGGATTTGGATACTGCTGTTTTGCTACATACAGTATACTTTAACCACAGCAGCAAGCGAATAGTTTGTAAACTTAGCCATTTCTGAAATGCTTTCACCCTTGGCCAAAAAGCCAATAATGATGCCCTTTTGGATGTCAGATAATGCACTTCATTTCTACATTACGACAGCAACTGCAATGTTTACAGTGTCCCCCAGAAATGCTTTATATGTCCACCACTGCTAGTGCTACCATGTGCCATCTGTGAGTGGTTATTGGATGCTGATGATGAACAGGGGTGGCAGTCACATTTTGATTCACAGATGAGCAGCAAATATAATGTAGGACGGTCAAGTTATCTCTGAAGATATAATACTAGTATATAAATGATTTGAATAAATGCAACAAAAAAGCAATATTTAAAAATTTATTATGTCTTCCAAAATGAAATGGTTGAGTTGATGAGATGTTAGTAGATGTGTCACACCTTATAATCATGGAGAAGTAAGAGCAAAATAAGCTTATTTTCAATAGAACATGAGAAGATGCTTTTGATGCATGTGCAGGTATAAATCTCAAGAAGTGAAAAATTGAATATGTTATCATTAAACTGTTCTCCTGTTGGATTCTTTTAGTGTGCATAGAAAGTGACCAATGTGGTAATACAAAAAGATAACTCATATAATTCAGTAGCTATGAGTAGATCCTGGGAGACAAGTAATTAACAAAGAGTGTTTATGCATAAGCAACTTGTAGGTTGAAGTTATAAAAGGAGGAGTTATGTAACACTTTTGGAACAACCCAGTATAGGTGATATATTCTGGCAGTTTCTGGTGCTGGTGCTGGTGTGCAAGATTCACACGTCCCCTTCATCACTGGACTTACTTGGAGGTGCTTTGCTGATCTTCTTTTCAGGATAGGCAGCTGCAACGATCTGCCCAACTTCTTCTCCAAAGATATGATGCTATTTGGAGGAATTTTCTCTACTCTTAAAATGATTGCGTACACTCAAGATACCTTTAAATCAGTCCTACTATATTTCACTTCCACAAGCAGAACACCACATAACAGTTTTCACATAAATGAATCACATTTTGTAAGCACAATGACTCACAGTCCATCAGAAACTATTACGTACTTTTGCAATAAATACAGTTCCAAAAACCTCTCAAGGTTCTCATAAGTCTACCATCCCCAACTCTGGAGAGTCAGTAAGTAAGTAAGTAAAAGTAGTGTCTCTTCTTTTCTTTTACACAATTGAGCTGTTCACGATAATGACTGACATAGCACCATCACAGAGTAAGACATGCTTGCTCCTAGTGCTGGGCATGTAACTTCTGTGATGAGCGCAGCGACCACTTGTCTGCACTGATCGCCCATCACTATTACCATATTCTCCCAATACACATCCATCCTGCAAGCACATGGAAACTGGTGGCGAGGTAGACACATCTCCACTCTCTCACCCTCATACTTAAAATATCAGGTGTTCGATATGGTGGAAAGCCGAGTGTCTCTAGATTTTACACCAAAATTCTTGAGGTACTACAATATTATGGCAAACTTCACCATTAGAATGAATAAAGAAAAGGGATCGGAGTCTGTGCATACTGTTAAAGATTTAAGATGGGATGTGCCAGATTCTTGATAAGTGTTGGAGATTAAAGGGTAGATGAACCTGTGGAAGGAATGGCTTATGCCTACATCAGGAAAATCGATAGGAGGAATGATGTGTACTGTTTCTTTTATGTAGGGGGTTGAGGTGACTGACATCTACATCAAAGAGATTCGAAATTATTCACTGAGTATCTGCCCATAGAATAAGGTGTGAATACAGCCCTGAAAGAGATATGAAGCTCTACAGTGACAGTTTGTCATGTTGTTGCTGTGTTCTCCAAAATATCTATACTACCTGGGCACTGGTGATTCTTTGTATTCACATTTCCATACATGTTGACTTACCACAAATCATATTTGAAGCTGTAAAGAGGTTCTAGTTTAAAATATCAGTCTGTAACTTCTTATAGTAAAGATGAAACTAATTATTTATTATTATTATTATTATTATTTACATCAATAAATTTGAGAAACTTACACTCTTTCTATTAATAAAAGCACAAAAAGACAGTTATACTTGAGTAGGTTTGATACAATGTTGATAAATAGATCTACTGTTTCTCATATTCTATTCACTATAAAAAGGAAGCAATATGTTTGGAAATAGAGCAATAAAACGCACAAGAGAGAAATTATTTACTAGAATACAGGTCGTTATGAATGAAAGATTGGTCAACTGGACAGGCATGAGTATTCCTGATGAAGTATATTAGGTATGAAACAATTCTTTGTCTGATTAAACTGGATTAATTCATAGAGATTTAGTTTCAAAAACAGAAATGCACTTTGTTTTAAAATACTTTATGCATGGAAAATCATGATAATAGAAATAAAAATAAACCCAATATTATTTATTTTGTTGTTGTGTGATGTTATAATTAGTTAAATATGTTGAGTTACACAACATCATTTGCCTAATTGTGGAGAATCTATGCTGTAATATATGGATATATGGGATTCTTTGCAATAACATTTTCCACTTTTATCCTCCTAAACTGACAAAGGATATTCATGAGAAATGAAAACATAGTTTAAGTAGTTATTAAGTGTAGAATATCCCAGTGGATGCACTCTCATTTTGTATGTGCAGACGAAATGTAAGTCATGTCAGCTCCAGACATCGACAAGACATGATGGTGAATAAACTTTCCCACAAGCTGTGGAGTTTTGGACATTGGAGTTTGGCAGTACCTTGAAGATCAAGGAGCAAAAAGATGCATGCAAGAATTCAAACAATCATATACAACTGATTATTTGTTGTAAGAATGGACTTTCTCTTGATGTCTAACATCAAAGCAAGAGAAAATTGTCCTTCATGGGCTATGAAATAAAACTGATTTGTTCTCCCTTCACTGTAATTGAAGCTGTACATGAAAAACATTGGGTGTAAAATGCAGGAGAGTTGCTGTGAAGTTGTTAATTGCTTGGTTGGAGCTGTCTTCCAGCACCCATATGTTGCAACAAGGTGAAGAAGTGCAATGGCATGGTTACTTGGCACTGCATAGCGGGACCATGGAAGCAATTAAATTTGAGAATGGCAACCAGAAATTAAATAAGATATAAAGCTCACAGATATGCATCAGGGTGACAGACTGTAAATGGAGTACAATTTAAACTCAACACCTCAGTCTCCTGGCTTTCATGGAATTATCATAGAAGTGAAAATGGTCTCGGAGTTTAGGGCACATCATCTTCAGTTTCTTGTACATGATCAATGTTTCGGCTCCCGATCTTCTACAGGATCTGTGAATGTTCATGGATAGCTGACAGTATTCAGTTTTCCGTTAACAACTGGAGATCCTGAATAAGATCTTGGGAGAGGGTTTTAAAGATTGATAATGTAGATGAAATTGAAGATGACATGCTCTTACATCCTAGGAGATTTCACTTAAAAGAGGGATTCTAACATGTCAAATGGCACACATATTACTTGTCATAAAGAAAAAGAAAGAACTGGGGAAACGGATATAGGACATTTAACAGACTTGACAACACTTCATGAAAATGTGTGCTCAATTGGAAAAAAAAAAAAAAAAAAAGGATATGTAAACAGGCAGAATGCGGCCCTGCCATCAGCAATGCCTATATAAGCCAACAAGTGCCTGGCACAGTTGTTAGATTGGTTACTGCTGCTACAAAGGCAGGTTATCAAGATTTAAGTGAATTTGAATGTGATGTTTCAGTTAGCACATGAGCAATGGACACAGCATCTCCGAGGTAATGATGAAGTGGGGACTTTCCTGTACGATCATTTCATGAGTGTACGGTGAATATTAGGGATCCGGTAAAACATCAAATCTCTGACATCACTGTGGCCAAAAAAGATTCTGTAAGAACAGGACCACAATGACTGAAGAAAAACGTCCAATGTGACAGAAGTGCAAGCCTTACACAAATTTCTGCAGATTTCAATGCTGGGCCATCAAGTGTCAGCGTGCTAACTATTCAATGAAACATCATCAGTATGGGCTTTCAGAGCCAAAGTCCCACTCATGTAGCCTTGGTGATTACACAGCACAAAGATTTACACCTCACTTGGGCCTGTCAATACCAACATTGGACTGTTGATGACTGGATATATCTTGTTCAGTCACATGAGTCTCATTTCAAATTGTATCGAACAGATGAACGTGTACTTGTATAAAGACAACCTCATGAATCCATGGATCCTGCATGCCAGCAGGGGCTGTTCAAGCTGGTGAGGCTGTAATGGCATGGGGCATGTGCAGTTGGAGTGATATAGGACCCCTAATATGTCTAGATATGACTCTGACAGGTGACATGTAAGTAAGCATCTTGTCTGATCATCTGCATCCATTATTGTCCACTGTACATGCTGATGGACTTGTGACACCCCACACATCTAGAATTGCAACAGAGTGGCCCCAGGAACACTCTTCTGTGTTTAAATACATCCACTGGCCACCAAACTCCCCAGAGATGAACATTATGGAGCATATCAGTGATGCTTTGCAACATGCTGTTCGGAAGAGATCTCCACCCTCTCATACCTTTACCAATTTATAGACAGCTCTGCAGGATTCATGGTATCAGTTACCTCTAGCACTATTTCAGACATTAGTAGAGTCCACATCATGTCATGTTGTGGCACTTCTGCGCACTCACAGGTGCCCTACACGATATTAGGCGGATTTACCAGTTTCTTTGGCTGTTCAGTGTAGGTAGTCCTCCCAATCCAAATACATCAGCCTTGAAAGGGGTCATAATAGGCCAGAGATCTTATATTTCTATTACATGTACAAAAAAATTTATAGGAAGATGCTGATTTTCATGAAAAGGTCATTTAATGACAATTTAATTTACAATGCAGAGAACAAAACAGGAAACAGGGAGAGACAAAATCATAATAACATACTGATGAGGGAGACAGATAAACCAAACTATGTAAATGAGCATTTTCAAGTACTGCAGAGGAATTATAACAGAACCTCCCAAAAACAAAAGTAAGGTTCAGCACATGGAGACGTGTGCTTGTGAGTTAATGCTGAAAAATAGTTCACTTTTAATTGTAGCTGTATAGAGATCCCAGCTGGGACATTTTGAAATATTTATGAGAAATCTAGATTCGTTATTGTGCTATCTGTAAGACAACAGCAAATAGTTAATAGTCTGTGGTGAATTCAGTGTAGATTTACTAAAGGATTCGGGTAGGAAAAATGACCTGGAAACCTAATTTGAATCCTATACTTTAGTCTCAGTAATTAACTTTCCAACATGGGTGGGTGAAGACAGTGGGACCCTAATTGATAATGTTTTCTTTGATGAAGCTCAAAGTAAAAAAAAATAACTGTTTACCCGGTAACAAATGCTCTCTCTGTTCACAGTGTACAGTTTTTTGAGATAAATAACATAGCACTTTATAGTATGGACATTCCCCAGTGGAAATCAGTTGGAATAATTAAAGACTCCAGGATAAATGTTTTTAAGAATAGTTCACAGGAGATGACATGTGATGGAATTTATAATGGACAAAATGCTAAAATAAAATTTAATCTATTTCATGATAAAATCACATTATTATTTGAAAATAGCTTTCAGGATAGGTTAATCAGAAAGGCCACTAAATAGCCATATAAAAGCCATGGATCATTAGAGGGATTAAAGTGCCTCATGAAAGGAAAAGTGAAATGTATCATTTGGCAAGAACAAGTATGGACCCTACAGTAGTTGAACGCTACAAAAACTACTCAAAGTTACTATTAAAGATTATTAAAAAATCAAAGAACATGCACATAAAGTCAGAAATCAGTACTTCCAACAACAGACTGAAGTCTATATGGAATGCAGTGAAACAAGACACATGACAACCAGCCACAGAACAAGACAACATCACTACTGACCTTAATGGAAGGCTATAAATGATGAGTCACAGGTAGCAAATGCATTTAATAACCATTTCTTAAATATAGTAGAAACCATAAGGACAAACAGTTGATGAGCAAAATCACAATAGTGTTTCATAAAATGCATTCATATGAATTTATCACCAACTTCCCCTTCTGAAATTATGAAAATTATACATTCTCTCAAAAATAAAAGCTCATTTGATTTTAATGGTGTTTCCAATAGAGTATTACAAATTTGTTCCCATATAATAGCCCAGTCTTATCTGCAATATGTAATGCATCATATATAATCTCTCTTTCTCTTTTTCTTTTTCTCTCTCTCCCTCTTTTCTTATTCATAAGGGTAAAATTTTTGTATATAAGTATTGCACTTTCAGGCACTGTAGCACCACAAACTGAGAAGAAAAGGAAGTCTCTTGGATAGATCTACAATGTGCTGCAGCATTGAAACTACATATTTGTGCAATACGCAAGTATAAATACAACATCCATCAAATACAGCACAACAGCTTAGGAAACTGTGAAATCAAGATTGTGATGTGTGAGTGCTTCTTGTTACACAGTCTAAGTGCAGGACACATGATCTAGCTTGTGAATTATAGTGAGCATAGAAGATCTGAACCATTCAACCAATGGTAAATTGTCTGTTTTGTCATGCACATGCACAAATTAATATACATACAGTACATAAATAAGTAGAGCTATGGCTTCATAAGTAATTTTGGCTGCCAGAAATACTGACAGTTCTTTTTTGTCACAGATGTGGTTAGGCTGGGATCTAAGATAACAATTTAAGTAGATGTGAATAAAGCAGTGACATTGCTACTTTTATGTGCATGAAATATATGGCTCTTTTATTCTGAATATGTCGTGGTTTCCTTATCATGATTTCTGAGGGTATGATATAGCTTGGATGAAACAACAGAACTTAATCCTAAAAATTAAAGTTTGTGACACTTACTAAATGATCATAAATTTTATTACACTATATTTTATTTATAGGAAGTCATAATTTATAGTTTAGGTACTAGATAATTACAGTTATAAGATCTTTGAGTATGTCACATACAAAAAAGTATAAAATGATCTGTTTTGCATTCTGTACCGACCACTGTACTGCTCAAAATACTGACAAGAATGAAGAATTGGTACCATCTGCAATCATAAATTTTTGGAGCATTTTCTAAGATTAAACTGCTGAGAGCGAAGCAGATATTTAGTTGCAAGTATTTGGCCGGTCTTCTAAGAATAGGTAGCAATTTTTATGGTGTGTTGATGCCATTTTTGGCAGTATTTTCTTAATATCTCATGATTTCCAATGGTGTGGTTAGGCTGGGACATAAGAGCATAGCAGAAAATATCCTGTCAAGGTGACAGATTTACCTGTAGCATAGCGAGAGGTCTAGGTTAGGTTTTAATGCAACAGTTTGCATGTGACTTGGTGAAGCCAACAAATGTGAAAATAGAAAATTTGGTTGCAGTGACAAACGCATGAGTGGCCAAGTAAGTGGTCCTGACAGTCGGGATACTAGTTACATTGGAATAAGGCTGGGCACCTCGGACATATTCTGAGTCGTGGTCACCTTTGTGCTCATATGGCAAAGACTACCAAATCCACAGGTTAGTCCCTCAACCGTTAGGGGTAAAACTCAATGGGACTCGGGACAAGTAAGGCTAACAACCTGCTTCCCTGGTACTTTAAATATGATGCTGGCAACAATCAGAGCAAAATGCCTCGGACCTTTGGAGGTGACGGAGTCCCACCTCTAACTGACAAACCAGGGACTCCTAAGATACGACTTGGCAAACAAATGGTAATGAGATGGGGAGCTATTAATATCAATGGGGGCTACTCTGGGAAGACGGTAGAGCAGGCAGAGGCTGCAAGTAAGATGGGGCTGGACGTTTTAGCTGTTAGTGACATTCGGGTAAGGGGTGAGAAAGAAGAGGAAGTGGGAGAATACAAGGTCTACCTGTCAGGAGTCAAAGCAGGAATAGCACAATGGGATGTAGGGCTTTACATCAGGAAAGAAATGGAACCCAGGGTAGATGCAATAATGTATGTAAACAAACAACTGATGTGGATAAATTTGACAGTGTCCAGCAAGAAAACTAGGATTGTGTCAGTATATTCGCATTGTGAAGGGACAGATCAAGATAAGATGGATAGTTTTTATGAGACACTCAGTGATGTAGTTGTTAGAGTAAAGGACAAGGACAGTGTTCTGCTCATGGGTGATTTTAATGCCAGTGTTGGAAATCAAACAGAAGGGTATGAAAAGGTTATGGGTAAATTTGGAGAGGATATGGAGGCCAACAGGAACGGGAAACAACTCTTGGATTTCTTTGCCAGTATGGGCTTAGTAATCACAAATTCCATTTTTAAACATAAGAACATTCACCGGTATACTTGGGAAGGCAGGGCAACCAGATCTGTCATTGACTGTATAATAACAGGTCAGGAACTCAGGAAGGCTGTGAGGGACACGCGTGTATTCAGGGGATTCTTTGATGACACTGATCATTATTTAATCTGCAGTGAAATTGGGATTGTGAAGCCGAAAGTGCAGGAGGTCAGGTCCATATGTAGGAGGATAAGAGTGGAGAAACTTCAGGATAAGGAAATCAGGCACAACTACATAACAGCGATCTCAGAAAGGTACCTTAGTTGATGTAGTCAATTACAGTCATTGGAAAAGGAGTGGACAAGGTACAGGAACACAGTACTAGAAGTGGCTAAAAAGTGTCTTGGAACAGTAGTGTGTAAAAGTAGGAGGAAGCAAACAGCTTGGTGGAATGACACAGTCAAGGCAGCCTGTAAAAGGAAAAAGAAGGCATATCAAAAATGGCTACATACTAGGACTCAGGTAGACAGAGAAAGTTATGTTGAAGAAAGAAACAAAGCCAAACAGATAATTGCAGCATCCAAGAAGAAATCTTGGGAAGACTTTGGAAACAGGTTGGAGACTTTGTGTCAAGCAGCTGGAAAACCATTCTGGAGTGTAATTAGCAGTCTTCGAAAGGGAGGTAAGAAGGAAATGACAAGTATTTTGGACAGGTCAGGAAAACTGCTGGTGAATCCTGTGGATGCCTTGGGCAGATGGAGGGAATATTTTGAAGAGTTGCTCAATGTAGGTGAAAATACGATCAGTAATGTTTCAGATTTTGAAGTAGAATGGGATAGGAATGATGATGGAAATAGGATCACATTCGAGGAAGTGGAGAAAATGGTCAATAGATTGCAGTGCAATAAAGCAGCTGAGGTGGATGAAATTAAGTCGGAACTCATCAAATACAGTGGAATGTGAGGTCTTAATGGCTACACAGGATAATTGAAATGGCCTGGGAGTCGGAACAGGTTCCATCAGACTGGAAAAAAGCAGTAATCACACCAATCTTTAAACATGGAAACAGAAAAGATTGTAACAACTACAGAGGTATCTCTTTAATCAGCATTGTGGGTAAAATCTTCTCAGGTATTGTTGAAAGGAAAGTGCGAGTATTAGTTGAGGACCAATTTGATGAAAATCAGTGTGGGTTTAGGCCTCTTAGAGGTTGTCAGGACCAGATCTTTAACTTGTGGCAAATAATGGAGAAGTTTTATTGTGGAACAGGGAATTGTATCTATGCTTTATAGATCTAGAAAAGGCATATGACCAGGTTCCTAGGAGGAAGTTATTGTCTATTCTACGAGATTATGGAATAGGAGGCAAACTTTTGCAAGCAATTAAAGGTCTTTACATGGATAGTCAGGCAGCAGTTAGAGTTGACGGTAAATTGAGTTCATGGTTCAGAGTAGTTTCATGAGTAAGACAAGGCTGCAACCTGTCTCCACTGTTGTTCATATTATTTATGGATCATATGTTGAAAACATTAGACTGGCTGGGTGAGATTAAGATATGTGAACACAAAATAAGAAGTCTTGCATATGCGGATGACTTAGTTGTGATGGCAGATTCGATTGAAAGTTTGCAAAGTAATATTTCAGAGCTAGATCAGAAATGTAAGGACTATGGTATGAAGATTAGCATCTCCAAAACGAAAGTAATGTCAGTGGGAAAGAAATATAAACGGATTGAGTGCCAAATAGGAGGAACAAAGTTAGAACAGGTAATCGTTTTCAAGTACTTAGGATGCATATGCTCACAGGATGGCAACATAGAGAAAGAACTGGAAGCAAGGTGTAGCAAAGCTAATGCAGTGAGCACTCAGCTACAATCTACTCTCCTCTGCAAGAAGGAAGTCAGTACCAAGACTAAGTTATCTGTGCACCGTTCAATCTTTCGACCAACTTTGCTGTATGGGAGCGAAAGCTGGGTGGATTCAGGTTACCTTATCAACAAGGTTGAGGTTACGGATATGTAAGTAGCTAGGATGATTGCAGGTACTAGTAGATGGGAACAATGCCAAGAGGGTGTCCACAATGAGGAAATCAAAGAAAAACTGGGAATGAACTCTATAGATGTATCAGTCAGGGCGAACAGGCTTAGATGGTGGGGTCATGTAACACGCATGGGAGAAGCAAGGTTACCCTAGAGACTCATGGGCTTAGCAGTAGAGGGTAGGAGGAGTCAGGGCAGACCAAGGAGAAGGTACCTGGATTCGGTTAAGAATGATTTTGAAGTAATAGGTCTGACATCAGAAGAGGTACCAATGTTAGCACTGAGTAGGGGATCATGGAGGAATTTTGTAAGGGGGCTATGCTCCAGACTGAACGCTGAAAGGCATAATCAGTCTTAAATGATGATGACGATGATGATGATGGTGACAAACTGATCTGTAACATAGCCACTGGTATATGTTACATTCAAAGCTAGCTATTTGTTCGTTAGTGGGTGAAACCTCCTAATGTGAAAGCAAAAAACCCAACTGTGTGTAAAAAGTTAACTTTTGGCACAGCAATGAAATGTATAACTTATGTTGTGAATAATTGACTGTTTCCATGAATATGTTTGATTACTGACAGCGTGAATAGACAGGAAAGTAAGAACATAACTTCAGTTTATGTATGGAACTATTCATTATAACCTAAATTACAAATTTCATGTTTCATGAGAGGATCGATTTTTGGCCAGAGATATTGTGATTACTTCAAACTGCATCCATAGTGGTCCCTCTGGAGCAGTGAAATGTCACATTATCATGCAAGCAGTGTTGATACCATATCGAGTATTGTGGCATATTATGAAATTTGGTCCTATTCGAAGGTGACTATCAGCTTTATAGTTATAGCTCAGGTAAGATGTATTATTTTTATTTATTATTTATTTATTTATCCATCTTTAAGCATTTAAATGCAATCGATGTTGTCATGAGTAATGTACAATTTACATATTAAGAAATATAACTATTGTGAGGTATCACACAAAGCTAAAGTATACATTTTAAAAGAACATACATAATAAAGGAATACATTTGATAGATAAAGATATCCCACAAAACTAAAATGTGCATTTTAAAGAATGGGCATAATAAAAGAATACATCTCATACATAAGGATTTCTCCACATGTTTAACAGTTAAGTGTGGAACTACAGAGACAAAAAAAGCTTAAGAAGAGGTACAAACAGAGTTGCAAGTTGTTTTGTATGTCAGGTCTATTTTTGAAGAGTTTTCAAATTCTTTAACACTGTAAAAAGCTTTGTCTATCAGCCATTTTTTAGTCTTACTTTTAAATATATTAAGAGAGACACAATGTGCCTGCACAGGTAATGTGTTGAAAAGCCTTATTCCCATGTATTCGTAACTGTCTTGTGTTTTCTTGAGTCGGGTTGTTGGTATGTCTATCTTAAATATTTGACAAAGGTTATGATTATGAACGGACTGCCTAAGGTTGTAACTGTTAAAGTTTTCTTTTATGTACAAAAGGCAGCTGTATATAAAAAGAGAAGGGACTGTCATTATCTGTAATTCTTTGAAGTATGACCTACATGATATGTTATTTTTGGTAATCGCAGAGATGCTCCTGATGGATTTCTTCTGCCAAATAAAAATTTTCCTGGACCATGGAGAATTACCGCATAGAGGAATACCATAGCTAACATGGCAATGAAAGAATGCATAATAGGAATTAATCAGCAGGCTTTCAGAAACACAGGTGTGTAATTTTTTCAGTAGATAGATAACTTGCGAAAGCTTTTGAGATATGTTGTCTATGTGACTCTGCCAGGTCAATTTTGTATCTAAGTTTATGCCAAGAAGTTTGGTAGAAGAGTACTCTGTATCAGCATTGGATAAGCTGAAGGATATATTTACAGTTTTTTCATAGTTAATAGCTAACTCATTGGCTTCGAACCACATATTGGATAATCTGAGAAAATCTTTACTTTGCTCCTTCAGTTTATTTATGTCTTTCCCTGAAGGATGGAAGTTGTATCATCTGCATAAAGAACAGATTTGTATGGCATATTGCTGGGCAGGTCATTTATAAATATTATAAACAGTAATGGCCCAAGCACTGATCCTTGGGGAACACCTCTAGTGACATTCAGTAACTGTGACTTTTGACTGTTGTAGCTTACAGTTTGCTTTCTGTTACTGAGATATGATTTAATGAGGGAGAGTTCCAGATCCCTAATGCCATAACACCATAGTTTTTCCAGCAGTATTGTTTGGTTTACAGAATCAGATGCTTTACTTAAGTCCACTAGTGTGGCTTCAGCAGATAATTTGGATTCAAAAGAAGATTGCAGAATAGAAACAACATTTTCAACAGCATTAATTGTCTATAACTGGGCCCTAAAACTATATTGAGACTTAGTAAGTATATTGTTTTTTGACAAATGCATGTTAATTTGCTTTTGTATACAATATTCGATTATTTTTGAAAAAAATAGGTATCAGAGAAATTGGATGATAATTATTAGTGCATGATTTATCACCCTTGTTGTGTAATGGAATTACTACTGTCTTCTTTAGGCATTCTGGAAAAATACCACTGTCAAATATCCAGTTTATGAGCGTGCAGAGAGGGAATGATATCAAGTTGATTATTTTTTAATCAGAAAATTTGAGAGGCCATAAATATCTTCTGATCTGGAGTCACTTAACTTTGCCACTGATTTAATTACATCACTTATTTCCACATGTCCCCAATTACAATTACAATTGGCACAGTATCAGCAAAGTTTTGTAAAACTGGTTTATATAAGTAGATTGAGAATTTGATTTTGAACTCTTCTTATGAGGAGACGAGGGATTAGGGTTTGCTACATCGATAAAAAAGAGGGTTAAATTCATCTGGGGTGACTACCTGTACCTAATCCTGCTTTAATGACCCTCCACACAGCCTTACACTTATTATTGGAGTTTTTGATGAAGTTATCGTTTGCTCTAAATTTTGCTAATCTGATTTGTGATATATAGTGTCTCTTGAGGCTAACATTGCATTGTCAACACTACCATTTTTTACCTTATCATAGCATATCAAAACCATTAATCTTAGCTTCTGTAAATATGGTGTGAACCACCTACGTGGAGTAGTTCGACCATGCTTTCTTGCCATAGTTTTGTTTCATTTGGTAACCAATGGACAGGAGGTATTGACATTTTCAGATAGAGTACTAACAAACTTGCTACAAGCCTCCTCAACAGTGTTGGAAGCACATATTATATTATTCCAGTTTAGTACCTTCAGCTTATCCCTGAAGCTATTTATGCTTTTATCATTTAATAACCTGACATACCGTGTTGGTTCACAATCCCCCATTGTTTAATTAATTGTTAGTTTTACCCATATACCTTTGTGATCTGTCAGATTAAGGAGGCCCAGTTCAAAATCATCTTTATGTATATTTCTGATAAAATTGTTGAGACAAATAAGTTGTCTTGTGGGACTATAATTTGCACAAAAGAGATTATGGGATCTTAGCATGTTAAGCAAATTAGTATTTTTGTGTGTTTTTTTCCTTACATCAAAATTTAAATCTCCTAAAATTACTATGTTGTGTTTGGTATATTTTTCTGTACGGTGAATAAGTTTATCTAAACACTCTACAAATTGATCGGCATCACTATCAGGAGAATGGCATATTGAAATAACTGTGAGTTTTAATGTTGGTAGTAGCATGACAGTCACTTCAAGAATGCCTCTAACACATATGTCCCTAACATCAAGCACAGTATATGTTAACCCTAGGTTGTCACTTATATACATTGAGGAACCCCCATAAGGTTCATTGGGCCTGCAGTAACTTGTAATTTAATTAAAACATGCTGGTACATACAGTTTTATCTCTTCTTTTCCTAACCAATGTTCATTAATACATAATACTACTCTATTGTTTCCATTCAATACAACATCAAGTTCATCAGTTTTATATTTCAGAGATCTAATATTTATGTGCATGAATAATATTGATTTTTCACAGCAAGAGGAAAGATGTGTGGTGTCTTGTGCCCAATTGGATGCACACATGGTGGTTTGCCTTTCACTGGTCCTCATGTTTGGTGTGGTGATGGTGTTATGTTTCGGTAGTGGCTGGACTTCCTTGTGGCAAACTATAAAAAATAATTACTTCTCTGTGGTATTTTTTTGGTTCACAAGCAAAAGAAGCAGAAACGGTGTCAACAACAACTGTGGCAGTTCCACTGCAGTCACTGGTAGAAAAGAGGAAGGAAACCACAGTGAGTATTGTATCACCACCTCCATCCTACACCAAAGTGTTATCAAGTGCCTCCACTCAGCCTGCCCACATAAACTACGTAACATGTGAAACAAACAAGAACCTTGAGAAACAGACAACAAAAATGTCACCTCCATTAGCAGATAAAAAGACAGAAAGATGGTCTGTGAAGACTGTCTAGTCAGTAAGATTGCACTTTATAGAATGAGCAAAGGTGAACTATTGTCATAGTCAGTGTCTCAAAACGTGGTTTCATGGTTACCTAGCTGAGTGCACGTTCCGTCAAGTACATCAGCAGAATGAAATATTGCATCACTTTTTTTGCTGAAGCAGGTAAACATTACCCACGTGACAGAACTGTATTGCAATAATTCTTTTGAAGAATGTTGCAAGCAAGACTAGTGACTACAATTCCATGCCTTTCATTGAAGCTGGTATTTTCAATTTCCTCAACACTATAGGTATGCTACAGCTTCACTTTGCTTGATATTGTGTATTTCTTACATCACTTTGCAATATGTACTTTATTCAAATTTCACGCTTAATATTTTGTTGTCAGTTGTGTGTTTTGAAGACATTATTGGCTGACTACGTAACATGTAATGTGCTCTGGTTGGCTAAGGATGTCATGTGCCCTACACTCAGACTCTGTAACAGAAGTACATTGCACAGTGCAACCTTGATCTCACAGTTTCCAAAGCTATTATGGTGTATTTGGTGGAATTCATAATTATGCTTCTTTATTGTCCAAATATGTAATTTCAGTGCTGCAGCTCTTCTCAGTTCATTATGCTACAGTGGCTGAAAGTGTGATACTGATATATAAAAATGGTACCTTTGTAAGTTGTGACATCATACGTATTTCGCACACTCATACTAGTGGCTAAAATGTACACTAACATTCATTAATGTTGCTATGTGGGCAAATAATTCTGAGTAAAGGTATTAGGTTGGGTTTTAATGATTTACTATTGTTGTCAACGCACACAGTTAGTTCAAAAATATGCACAGTTCATTCAGAACTGTAGTAGTTAATGCCTGATAAATCAATATTGTTGCAGGTAGAGACATGACGTAATCACCTGCATAGCTGCACTATTATTCTGAGTGTTACGGAAATTCTTTGTTAAACACTAACCATTTATACTGTTCATTATGATTTCAATAGTATTCACAACAGTTAAAATAAGATTTTTACCACTCAGCAGTTTACTCATAAGCAAGCCCAAGCCTCATATTATTACTCATCATCTTTGGGTTCATCATTTGTCATGTATATTTAATGAAAACTTCTCTGTAAAAATATTTTCGTTTCCTAGTAACAAAATATCGTAAGTAATTTTTTTTATCTTGTAGATGAAGCCCGAAATTCATGTGATTAATTATATTTCATGCAATGGCTGCCAATGTACCATTATGACAAAAGAGTCGCAGATGACCAATGATAGAACTTGCATTCTCACAGTAATTAATTGTTTCCATTTAATTAATATAATAGAGGGAAACATTCCACATGGGAAAAAATATATATAAAAACAAAGATGAGGTGACTTACCGAACGAAAGCGCTGGCAGGTCGATAGACACACAAACAAACACAAACATACACACAAAATTCTAGCTTTCGCAACCAACGGTTGCCTCAGCAGGAAAGAGGGAAGGAGAGGGAACGTCGAAAGGATGTGCGTTTTAAGGGAGAGGGTAAGGAGTCATTCCAATCCCGGGAGCGGAAAGACTTACCTTAGGGGGAAAAAAGGACAGGTATACACTCGTACACACACACATATCCATCCACACATACAGACACAAGCAGACATATTTAAAGACAAAGAGTTTGGGCAGAGATGTCAGTCGAGGCGGAAGTGTAGAGGCAAAGAAGTTGTTGAAAGACAGGTGAGGCATGAGTGGCGGCAACTTGAAATTAGCGGAGATTGAGGCCTGGCGGATAACGAGAAGAGAGGATATACTGAAGGGCAAGTTCCCATCTCCGGAGTTCGGATAGGTTGGTGTTGGTGGGAAGTATCCAGATAACCCGGACGGTGTAACACTGTGCCAAGATGTGCTGGCTGTGCACCAAGGCATGTTTAGCCACAGGGTGATCCTCATTACCAACAAACACTGTCTGCCTGTGTCCATTCATGCGAATGGACAGTTTGTTGCTGGTCATTCCCACATAGAATGCATCACAGTGTAGGCAGGTCAGTTGGTAAATCACGTGGGTGCTTTCACATGTGGCTCTGCCTTTGATCGTGTACACCTTCCGGGTTACAGGACTGGAGTAGGTGGTGGTGGGAGGTTGCATGGGACAGGTTTTGCACCGGGGGCGGTTACAAGGATAGGAGCCAAAGGGTAGGGAAGGCAGTTTGGGGATTTCATAGGGATGAACTAACAGGTTACAAAGGTTAGGTGGACGGCGGAAAGACACTCTTGGCGGACAACAGCTTTCGCATCCCGCAACTACCCTCCCAACCTGGTACAGAAGCAAATAACCAGAGCCACTTCCTCATCCCCTCAAACCCAGAATCCCCCACAGAAGAACCACAAAAGTGCCCCACTTGTGACAGGATACTTTCCGGGACTGGACCAGACTCTGAATGTGGCTCTCCAGCAGGGATATAACTTCCTCAAATCCTGCCCTGAAATGAGATCTATCCTTCATGAAATCCTCCCCACTCCGCCAAAAGTGTCTTTCCGCCATCCACCTAACCTTTGTAACCTGTTAGTTCATCCCTATGAAATCCCCAAACCACCTTCCCTACCCTTTGGCTCCTATCCTTGTAACCGCCCCCGGTGCAAAACCTGTCCCATGCAACCTCCCACCACCACCTACTCCAGTCCTGTAACCCGGAAGGTGTACACGATCAAAGGCAGAGCCACATGTGAAAGCACCCACGTGATTTACCAACTGACCTGCCTACACTGTGATGCATTCTATGTGGGAATGACCAGCAACAAACTGTCCATTCGCATGAATGGACACAGGCAGACAGTGTTTGTTGGTAATGAGGATCACCCTGTGGCTAAACATGCCTTGGTGCACAGCCAGCACATCTTGGCACAGTGTTACACCATCCGGGTTATCTGGATACTTCCCACCAACACCAACCTATCCAAACTCCGGAGATGGGAACTTGCCCTTCAGTATATCCTCTCTTCTCGTTATCCGCCAGGCCTTAATCTCCGCTAATTTCAAGTTGCCGCCACTCATAACTCACCTGTCTTTCAACAACTTCTTTGCCTCTACACTTCCGCCTCGACTGACATCTCTGCCCAAACTCTTTGTCTTTAAATATGTCTGCTTGTGTCTGTATGTGTGGATGGATATGTGTGTGTGTGCGAGTGTATACCTGTCCTTTTTTCCCCCTAAGGTAAGTCTTTCCGCTCCCGGGATTGGAATGACTCCTTACCCTCTCCCTTAAAACGCACATCCTTTCGTCTTTCCCTCTCCTTCCCTCTTTCCTGCTGAGGCAACCGTTGGTTGCGAAAGCTAGAATTTTGTGTGTATGTTTGTGTTTGTTTGTGTGTCTATCGACCTGCCAACGCTTTCGTTCGGTAAGTCACCTCATCTTTGTTTTTATATATATTTCCATGTAATTATATTCACATGGAGGGAGACATGTGAAATGAGGTTAAAAGGCCAAATACTTTTCATAAAAGATTGGGAAAAAACTGATAAACAATTAGCAAAATCCTGCATTGAGAATCTACCTCATATATAAGCATTGAGTAGATCTGAGTGCTGACACCAGAGTAATCATTTTATTCATCCAAGTCTTTATCCCAGAATTATAGAAATTCAATAACATGATATACTTACAGTCTTTGTTATTATTAGTGTTTATTACACAGAAATATTTTTATTATTAATATTTTTATGTTCAAAACACGTAAAGGTGTAGAATTTTCTAGTTCCAAAATAATACAATATTTCATCATTAATAACACTTTCACATATGTAAACACATATATTTTCATTTATTATTGGCGCAGTTTACTTGTGGTTACCATAATATTTTGTTACAGAGTTTAGAAGGCCTTCCAGGAGATGGTACAATCACTAACTCAAGGCATTTTTATGGAGAGACTGAAATATGCTGTTGATAAACCCATTTAAAAGAGAGGTTGATAAGAACATGTCACTAACTACTGAACTGTTTCATTGCCGACATCATTCTCCAAATTTTTTGAGAAGCTGATGTATTCTGAATAATATCTCAACTTGGCAACAATAGTATCCTTCATAAATCACAGTTTGGGTTTCAGGAGGCTTGATCTACTGAGAATACCATGTTACACATTCACTTACTAGATTTTACGAGCATTAAATAATTATTTCTTAAAAGACATCATAGTCACCATTGACTGTATGAAATATTTATTGTTACTATTGCAATTTCGGCCTAATGGGCATTTTCAAGTAACACTGCAAAGTTACATTCTGTCAGAATATACAACTGTCTGACATGAGTACATGTCGTCATCAAAATGCAGCCTTTTGACTGTGAGAGTCCCACAAGATCTGATGAGTAGTATCAGTGGGTATGCTGTCCTTGTGTAGAAGAGGAAAGGTGCACAGTCTATCTGAGTTTGACCAAGGGCAAATTGTGGTGGCCAGGAGGCTCAGCATGAGCATTTCAGATGACCCGTGCATGTGCCAATGTTAACACCATGGCATCAGCAACTGTGACTGAAATTGGCATGCGGCCATTGGCACTGGATATTGACACAGTGGCAGAGTGTTGCATGGTCTGATGAATCCTGATACCCTCTTCATCATGACAATGGGGGGGTGCTGATCTGTTGTTCTTGCAGGGAAATAGCTCCCTGATACCTATATGGCTGAATGGAGACAAGCTGGCAGTGGCTCCATTACGCTCTGGGGAACAATCCCATGGACATCCATGGGTCCAGTGGAGTTCATGCAAGACACCATGATGGCCAAGGAGTACTGTGCACTGGTTGAAGACCACATACATCTCTTCATGATGATCATGTTTCCCAACAGCAGTGGCATTTTTCAACAAGATAACACCCCATGTCACAAGGCCAGGAGTGGTTTGAGGAACACAATGGCAAGTTCCTATTGATGTGTTTCCCCTCCCCCCCTCCCCGTGTCCCAACTCACTCACCATATCTGAATGTGATCAAGCACATCTTGTGTGCTCATCTGCCCCTCCCGAAGATTTGTGGGAACTGGGTGACTTGCATGCTGATGTAGTGTCAACTCCCTCCAGCAACCTACCAAGGCATCATTGCTGCAGTGCCATCAAGCATTGCCACTGTTATCCATGCCAAAGGTGGACATACTGGCTATTACATAGATGATCATAATGTTCTGCCTGATCAGTGTAGAAAAGTACTGGTCTGTTTCCCTGCTGTCACCATTCTCAAAAATAATTGAATGAATTATGCAGGATATTAATGAATTACTTGTATAATGACTTTGCCAATAGTGTTATTCATGAGGAAAAAATCTCTTTTCTAGTGGCAGCTATATTTTAGGCTTTGAGAAAACAAGAGAACTCCTGGCAGAAAAAGAAAATGAAACACTCAGGGAAGTTTATGTTTCATCAGTATGCAATACAGTGAGATTGAACATAAAGAAATTAATGCAATTAATTTCTGTGTGAAGTGGGAAAATGGCACTGTTAAATTAAATGTAGATCACTATTCTATAGGCTGCATAATAAACACAAAATTTTGAGGAATTAATGTTGAGTGTCAGTTGAAGTGAAGTTGATCTGCTCGCCCTATTTGCCCAAGAAATTCACAGTGCCGTAGACACTGGCGAGCAGATTGATGCCGTATTCCTGGACTTCAGGAAGGCATTTGATACGGTTCCGCACTTACGTTTAGTGAAAAAAATACGAGCTTACGGAATATCGGACCAGGTTTGTGATTGGATTCAGGATTTCCTAGAAGAAAGAACACAACATGTCATTCTTAACGGTTCAAAATCTGCAGATGTAGAGGTAATTTCGGGAGTACCGCAGGGAAGCGTGATAGGACCTTTATTGTTTACAATATACATAAATGACTTAGTTGACAACATCGGTAGCTCCGTGAGGCTATTTGCAGATGACACGGTTGTCTACAAGAAAGTAGCAACATCAGAAGACTCGTACGTACTCCAGGAGGACCTGCAGAGGATTAATGCATGGTGCGACAGCTGGCAGCTTTCCCTAAACATAGATAAATGTAATATAATGCGCATACATAGGGGCAGAAATCCATTCCAGTACGATTATGCCATAGGTGGTAAATCATTGGAAGCGGTAACGACCGTAAAATACTTAGGAGTTACTATCCGGAGCGATCTGAAGTGGAATGATCACATAAAACAAATAGTGGGAAAAGCAGGCGCCAGGTTGAGATTCATAGGAAGAATTCTAAGAAAATGTGACTCATCGACGAAAGAAGTAGCTTACAAAACGCTTGTTCGTCCGATTCTTGAGTATTGCTCATCAGTATGGGACCCTTACCAGGTTGGATTAATAGAAGAGATAGACATGATCCAGCGAAAAGCAGCGCGATTCGTCATGGGGACATTTAGTCAGCGCGAGAGCGTTACGGAGATGCTGAACAAGCTCCAGTGGCGGACACTTCAAGAAAGGCGTTACGCAATACGGAGAGGTTTATTATCGAAATTACGAGAGAGCACATTCCGGGAAGAGATGGGCAACATATTACTACCGCCCACATATATCTCGCGTAATGATCACAACGAAAAGATCCGAGAAATTAGAGCAAATACGGAGACTTACAAGCAGTCGTTCTTTCCACGCACAATTCGTGAATGGAACAGGGAAGGGGGGATCAGATAGTGGTACAATAAGTACCCTCCGCCACACACCGTAAGGTGGCTCGCGGAGTATAGATGTAGATGTAGATGTAGAATATCCAAAGATACACCATTACCATGTTATGTACTTAGGGTCCTAACATTAGTGTGTAGCAGCCAGTGTCTTTCAGTTACATAATCTTCAAATGTACACTCAATTCTTAGGTATGGACTTCTTTTCAGGGGAATAAATGCACAATACATAAACACTGTTTTTAAACTACAGAAAAGAGACCTAAAAAAGAAACCAAAATAGTAGTTGAGCTCATTATAAAGATATGTTCAAAATACTGTTGGCTTTAACTACACCATGTGGGTATCTTTATCAGTCATTTGCGTGCATCAAAAATAACATTGATAGTTACTGTGTAATTAGTGCTATCCATGACCATGGAACAAGATCTACACTGAATTTACATTTACCAAGAAACACTAAACATAAAACAGAATTTTCTATGAAGGAATAAAACTGTACAATACATTGCCCAAGGATATTTAAATAATTACTAAAATGAATATGTACAATACTAACCATTATCCTATTTCTGAAGTCAGCACCTCACTCATTACAGAAGGGTGCTGTCAAAGTCATTCAGGCTATCAAATAAAAAAAGGGCAAGTGACACATACATAAAAATATCCACCAATAAGATGAAAGCCATATGGAATATTGTCAGGAAGGAAACTGCAGCAGAGCAGATAGATCTCCATAATGTTAACTGCCTAATGGAGAAGTGAACTGATAACTGAACCTACAAAAATTGCAAATAAATTTCATTCCTACTTTACACAGTTAGTTCAACATCTTATAAATCAAAATTTTCACTGTACTCCCAGACCTCCATTCAGATGCACTATAAATAATAAATGTATTTTTCTATACTCCATCGATGAAAAGGAAATATTTGCTATAATCAAAGAACTGAAGCCCAAGTTTTCTGTTGGTACTGACAATATGTCTCACTACATCATGAAGAAATGTGCTCCCCTCATAGCCACACCACTTGTTGACATATGTAACTGTTCTCTATCAGAAGGGCTGTTCCCAGAAAATCGACATCAACATGGATTCTCTGCAAATCACGTTTAACTGCCTGGCAGAAGGTTCATTGGATCACCTTCACAATAATTCTCTATTATTCCAATCTTGTACAGTGCTCCAAAAAAACAAACACCTATATCTTCCTGTGTGATCTCTGATTTTCCTTATTTTATTATGATAATCATTTCTCCCTGTGTAGGTCACAGTCAACAAAATATTTTTGCATTCAGAGGAGAGCATTGGTGGTTGAAATTTCATTTGAAGATTCTGCCACAGTAAAAAACACCTTTGATTTAATGATGTCCTTCTCAAATCCTGTATCATTTCATCATTTCAGTAACACTCTCTCCCCTATTTCTCACTAATACAAAATGTGCTGCCCTTATTTGAACTATCTCAATGTACTCCATCAAGCCTATCTGGCAAGGATCCGACACCATGCAATAGTATTCTAAAAGAGGACAGATGAGTGGAGTGAAGGCAATCTCTTTAGTAGACCTGTTACATTTTATCAATGTCCTGCCTAGGTATTTAGTTGGATTTATGGCCTTTTGATTTGACTGATTTATTTTGTAACTGAAGTTTAATGGATTCCCTTTATTACTCATGTAGATAAACTCACAGTTTTTGTTATTTAGGAGTCAACTGCCAATTTTTGCACCATACAGGTATCTTTTCTAAATTGTTTTGCAATTTGTTTTGATTTTCTGATGACTTCACCAGTTGATAAAAGACAGCATTATCTGAAAATAACCTAAGAACGCTGCTCAGATTGTCTGCTAAATAATTTATACAGATAAGGAACAGCAAAAGGCCTGTAACATTACCTTGGGGAATGCCAAACACCTTTTCTGTTTCACTCAATGACTTTCCGTGAAATTACTATGAACTGTGACCTCTCTGATGGGAAATCATGAATCCAGTCACATAAAATGAAGGACCAGAGAAGAATTACTGCATGAGGTTAAAAAGTGTACCATCCACATTACAGTCTGGTTTTCTGGAAACAATTTATTAATAAACACAAAAAACCAGTTACAGTGCACTTACACATTGTGAAAATGAATGTCCACTAACACCAGACAGAGTTGTTTACCAGAATCCTTGGAAATGTAAGCTGTACAAAAATTCTTGGAATATGGATCCAAGAAGATCTAAGATGGTTTCTGGTTGCACATCAAAAGATACACAAGAAATGTATACTTCACCAAGGCAGAATCCATACTGTGATATGGCATAAATTTTTGGGGAAATGTATCTGCTAGCAAAAATTGATTTATATGTCAGAGAGAAATGTAAGAGCCACAGAAAATGCTGCTTCAAGAAGCTTATGCAAGTCCTTATTTAAGAAACTTCACATTCTTCTACTACCATGTATATATACACTGTTGTTGTGGTCTTCAGTCCTGAGACTGGTTTGATGCAGCTCTCCATGCTAATCTATCCTGTGCAAGCTCCTTCATCTCCCAGTACCTACTGCAACCTACATCCTTCTGAATCTGCTTAGTGTATTCATCTCTTGGTCTCCCTCTACGATTTTTACCCTCCACACTGCTCTCCAATGCTAAATTTGTGATCCCTTGATGCCTCAGGACATGTCCTACCAACCGATCCCTTCTTCTAGTCAAGTTGTGCCAAAAACTTCTCTTCTCCCCAATCCTATTCAATACCTCCTCATTAGTTACGTGATCTACCCACCTAATCTTCAACATTCTTCTGTAGCACCACATTTCAAAAGCTTCTATTCTCTTCTTGTCTGAACTATTTATTGTCCATGTTTCACTTCCATACATGGCTACACTCCATACAAATACTTTCAGAAACGACTTCCTGACACTTAAATCTATACTCGATGTTAACAAATTTCTCTTCTTCAGAAACACTTTCCTTGTCATTGCCAGTCTACATTTTATATCCTCTCTACTTCAACCATCATCAGTTACTTTGCTCCCCAAATAGCAAAACTCCTTTACTACTTTAAGTGTTTCATTTCCTAGTCTAATTCCCTCAGCATCACCCGACTTAATTCGACTACATTCCATTATCCTCGTTTTCCTTTTGTTGATGTTCATCTTATATCCTCCTTTCAAGAAACTACCCATTCTGTTCAACTGCTCTTCCAAGTCCTTTGCTGTCTCTGACAGAATTACAATGTTATCGGCGAACCTCAACGTTATTATTTCTTCTCCCTGGATTTTAATACCTACTCCAAATTTTTCTTTTGTTTCCTTTACTGCTTGCTTAAAATACAGATTGAATAACATCAGGGAGAGGCTACAACCCTGTCTCACTCCCTTCCCAACCACTGCTTCCCTTTCATGCCCCTTGACTCTTATAACTGCCATCTGGTTTCTGTACAAATTGTAAATAGCCTTTCGCTCCCTCTATTTTACCCCTGTCACGTTCAGAATTTGAAAGAGAGTATTCCAGTCAACATTGTTAAAAGCTTTTTCTAAGTCTACAAATGCTAGAAATGTAGGTTTGCCTTTCCTTAATCTTACTTCTAAGATAAGTCGTAAGATCAGTTTTGCCTCACGTGTCCCAACATTTCTATGGAATCCAAACTGATCTTCCCCGAGGTCGGCTTCTACCAGTTTTTCCATTCGTCTGTAAAGAATTCGCATTAGTATTTTGCAGCTGTGACTTATTAAACTGATAGTTTGGTAATTTTCACATCTGTCAACACCTGCTTTCTTTGGGATTGGAATTATTATATTCTTCTTGACGTCTGATGGTATTTTGCCTGTCTTGTACATCTCGTGCACCAGATGGTAGAGTTATGTCAGGACTGGCTCTCCCAAGGCCGTCAGTAGTTCTAATGGAATGTTGTCCACTCCCGGGGCCCTGTTTCGACTCAGGTCTTTCAGTGCTCTGTCAAACTCTTCACGCAGTATCGTGCCTCCCATTTCATCTTCATCAACATCCTCTTCCATTTCCATAATATTATCCTCAAGTACATCACCCTTGTATAGACCCTCTATATACTCCTTCCACCTTTCTGCTTTCCCTTCTTTGCTTACAACTAGGTTTCCATCTGAGCTCTTGATATTCATACAAGTGGCTCTCTTTTCTCCGAAGGTCTCTTTAATTTTCCTGTAGGCTGTATCTATCTTACCCCTAGTGAGATA